>NC_056727.1:804400605-804708105 GCF_019279795.1 Protopterus annectens
TGAGGTACATGCAAAAGGGAGCATTGCACTCAATTTTTTGCTCTGATGATGGTCAACTATAATGGATTTATAACATCCTTAGATCTAGATGTGATGCCTTTACTTATAAGATGTGCCAAGTAGAAGGATTTCCTTACTACTCTGGATACATAGTGGTCAAAGTTCAGGTTGCTATCAACCTGAGTACCCTGATCACTTTGGGTAGTGCTGTCTATAATATAATTAGCAGAGATGCCAGCTTTCTGAAAGGGAATAATAATGCATTTCTGCATTTACCTTCAATCTGTGGCTTTGGCACTGATCATTTCACTGCATTAACCCTGTCTGCAGTATATTAACATCATTGGGAGACTGACTGATTGCTCTCAATTTAGAATTGTCAGTGAACTTGGTCAGCCACAGGCTGTCCAAGTGTTCTGGACTTCTGAGAAATAAATAATGAACATTAAGGGGTCCAGGACATAATCATGAGGTGTGCCACTGGTGACTGGTCTTTTGCTAAAGGTGAAGTCAACCACTTTGATGGTGTGTGTCCTATCGGTAAGTGAGTAGACTACCCATCAGATAATGTAGGGGTCAATTTCCAATTGGGAGAGTTTCTTTATAATACCAGAGTGGGGGACTAATTCAAATGCCTTGGCTAGGTCAAGATAGTCAGTATGCACTATCTTTCCTTTGTCCAATGTTTTGATGGCATTCTTGAAGAAGTCAACCATGTTTAACAGGCATGATCTACCTTTAGCAAATCTGAACTGGGTCAGGTCCAATGTTTGGAGATTACCTATGTCCTTGTTAATAAGGTCTTCTGCTTTTTTTAATTTTTCCAAGTCTTTTGGGTTTCTAATACCATGACGGGAATGGACTCCATTCCTAAGTTAAAGTATGATTAAAGTTCATGAAATTATGGTTCGTATCACGTGATCGAAAATTGTAAATGGCGAACGCGTATTGAGTGAACCCGATTGGTCGAAACGTCAAAACGTCACATGCGTAAAATGGAAATCGCCATAGAGAATATTTTCCCTTTACTTCAATGCAGTGCAATCTCAGAGTAGGAATATTTAAGTAGCAGGGGTGTGGGGGGCATATATTTTCGAAATTTCAAACATCGCCCAAATGGTGTCAACCATATGGTGTTCAATGTCTGAAACTTTCGAAAATGTAATATAGACCCATGAAATTAGTATTGTTTCAATCTTTGATGTCAGCCAGTAGTGCTCTTCGCAGCACCCACAATGTGCCCGGTAATAATTCCTTCTGCAGTTCCTATGGAGTTACATGTACTGGTAACATATCCAAATACAACTGTAAATTCTTTTTTATAAGACCCCATTGCTCCTACTACTATTGGAACTGTCTGGGTATCTTTCTTCCACATTGCTCTCATTTCTGCTTGCAGATCCTGATATTTCATGACTTTGTGTCTCTCTGTAGACAAGACATTGGAGTCATTTGGTGTGGCAGTTTCAATGATCAATGCTACTTTTGTCTTCTTTTCTTGGACCACTATATCCAGTTTTCTAGCATCTATCTTTTGGACTGTTGGTAATGGGTAATCCCATGTGATATAAACTTCATCATTTTCTATGATGCTTTACGGCTCATGTTTTCAGTGTTTTTCAGCCACTTCAATACCATAATGTTTGCACAATTCTCAGTGCAACAGTCATGCCACATTATTATGCCTTTCAATATACAGTCCTTCTGCCATTAGTCGCAACCAGCAACAAGCTGAGTGACTGTTTCCAATTCAGTTTTACAAAACTTACATTTGTCTGTTTCTTCCACATGTTCAATGGACTTTGTAAACCAGTGTGTATGTAGCCCACTATCTTGGGCTGCCAATATTAACCTTTCATTTCTTGGTTTGAATTCACCTCTCCTTAACCATTCCTGCATTCATTCCTGATCAACATGAGGTTCTTCCAGAAGTTTTCTATACTTACAACTATATTTATGTTTTTTCCACATTTCTTGCCTTCTCATCTGGTCCTTCACCTTATATTCTTTCTTTTGTTTTTTGGCACATTCAGTTGCTGCCTGGTTTTTATCTACTTCTGGTTTGATTTCCATTCTTGCTTGACGTCGATATGCTTCTGATAAATTAAGCAGAGAAGTCATCTTAGATTTATTCTTCTCATGTTTCAAAACTTTCACTACATTTGGATCTTGTGAGGTCAGTACATATGTGTGGAGTCGCACAATTGCAGATCTATACATGTAATCAGTTTCAAGGAGCCCCATCCCTCCTTCAGAACGGGAAACATATAATCTTGGTATACACTGATTTTTATAAATCATTTGATGAGGATGAAGCATCCTTCTTCTTTTAATATCTAATCTATCCAACACTTTTTGTGGCCAATCAATCACTACAAAACTGTAAGTTAGAACAGGAAGAGCAAATTGATTTATAGCTTGGATCTTGTTCCTAGATGTCAATGCTGTTCTCGGGATTAATTTAAGTCTTCTAAAGTATTCCTTACTGAGTTTTATTCACATTTGTTTATGTTTTCTGGTGATCCTTCATCATTTCCCAAGTATTTATACACTCCCTCATGCTCAAGTTCTTTTATATCACATTCTTGTCCCAAACTGATGTCTTCCTGGTGCTGCAGTTTTCCTGCTTTAAAGGTTGCTTTTGCAAATTTATCAAGACCAAATGACATCCTTATATCATCTGAAAAAGTTTTGACAACTTGCAGCTGTGCTTTCAGTTCCTCATCTAATGAGCTATACAGTTTTAAATCACTGACAAAGAGAAGATGACATTAGACTTTGTTGTTTTCTAGGAGCCAAATTATAGCTATGGCCTAAGCTGTTAAGTAAACAGCTTAATGGATTAATGGCAAGGCAGCACAGCAATGGTTAAAGAGAGTCACCCTGGAATATCCCCCTTTGAATTTTTATCCTTGGGATAATAATCTGTCCTTTATCATGGCTTAATTGCAAAGTGGTCTTCCATTATTTCATGAATACTGTAATGTAGTCAATCAGTATAGAGTGTATCTTATACATTTTTAAGGACTCTTTTATCCATTAATGTGGGATACCATCAAATGCTTTTTTGTAGTCAGTCCATGCCATACTTAGATTCTTCCCCTTTTTACAGTTCTCCACTATAACTTTATTTAACAACAAATGATCCTTTGTTCCATATGACTTTCTTTTATTGCCCTTTTATTCTATTGCCATAATTGAGCTTTCTTCTAAATGACTATAAACTGTCAGCATCAATTCCCTTGTATAGTTTATATGTTGTTGGAATTCAAGTTATTGGTCTATAATTTTTAGGGTAACTTGCAAGTTCACTCTTAAGTAAGCGCATTGTTTTGCCTGTTGTTAGCCAGTGTGTGTCTGTTTGGGGTGCGCATATAAATAGTTCTTACTCATGGCTAAATCCTCATGTAAAGATGTTAATACTTTTAACCAAATGTTAGGCACTGCATCTGGGCCTGGGGTTTTCCAGTTAGAGGCTTTTCTTAACTTTGTTTCAATCTCTCTGACTTTTACTTCATCTCATTTCATTTCCTGTACATTCTTTCTTTTACCTTCTATTCAATTAAGCATCTTTGTTATGTTCCACAGGATCTTCATAAATGCTTCTTCAAAATGTACCTACTTCCTCTTTTTTGGCAGCCTTTCCTTTCCTTTTACCCTATTTCCCAATTCTCTGTAAAACTTTTTTGAGTCATCAATAAATTGCTTATTTTGTACTTTTCCCTTATATTTATATGTGTATCGTCTAAGTTTTTCCACCTGTGCTGAAATTTTTAGTTTCTTATTTGTGATAGTGCAAGATAGATCCTGGTCTGTTCTAATACTGTGCATTGCTTTAATCACATCTATCTTTCTTATTATTTTTGTTGATCTATTTCCTCTTCTATAATCTTCTAACAGTGGCACTTCTTGTCTTAATTGTTGTCTTAATTGCTTTATAGTTTTCCCTATCCGATTCTTCCATGATGGTATTTGATTTCCCTTCCTTTCCCTCACTACCCTGTGATCTTGTGGTAGAACTTTATCAGTTATTAATTTAGCAGTACAGTAGTATATCCTGTTTACTTCTGTTATATCCCATTGATCTTTATGGACAGTCCTAATTACTGCATTCATTTGTTTTATCGGACATCTTACGTTTTGGGTTTTATTGACCTTCTGCAGTCTATTTCTCTCATTGATCTTAATATATCTATCCATGTCCATTAAATAAAGCAACTCTTCTCTTAGCTCATTTTCTTCCAACTGAGGGCACATTTGTTATTTTCCATTTCCTGTATTTTCTATAAAAAGTTATATAGCATCTTCCTGTGGCACCTTCTCTTCAATTTCATCTTGTGTCATCTGTTGCTTTGTCATATGGGAACTCACTGGCCTATCACTCCTCAACATTGACTGCATCAGAGTTTCCACAGTTTCCTGTTCCTTTCCTTGCTGTCTAGCTTCAAGTGAATGTTTATACTGGTTTCCTGTGAAAGGTTCTAAAATATCTTGATATGGCACCTGATCAATTGCTTCCTGTTCCACTGGTTTCCCCTTAATTTGGATATCCATTGCTCTATCCTGTTGTGGTGCTTTCTGCATTCGATTTTCTATTCTGCATTCGATTTTCTACTCTGAATACTTTTCTTTGCAGGTGCTCCATAACCTCAATTTATATTTCTTTGACTTCTCCATTACTAATCTCTTTTGCTGTTTTCCTGTTAGTCTTCTTATTTTTTGTATTGTAAAGTTTTCCATATCTGGATTCCTTTACCTGTATTTCTCTTCAAACATCTTTGGTGCTGCTCTTTTTATATTGGTTAGTTTTGCTTTCTCCTTTTCATAAATATTACACCATATTAAATCTCTTTTCCTGTCCCATGTCCATATTTCTTCTTCACATCTCCTGATCTTCTTGCTTTTCCTTATTCTGGGTACTCACTCCATCATGCTGAGATGTAGTCTGTGTTAGACTTTCTACATTAAATCTTTCACTTCGCAGGCACTCCATAACTTCAACTTCTATTTCTTTACCTTCTGCTTTACTAATCTTCTTTTCAACATTACATCTTTGTGATATTAATTTTTTTATTGTGAAATTTTCCATATCTGGATGCTTTTGCCTGTATTTCTCTTCGAATATCTTTGAGACTGCCTTTTCTATAGTAAATAACTTGGCTTTCTCCTTTACATAAATATTACACCATATCAAATCTCTCTTTCTTTCCCATGTCCATATTTCTTTTTTAGATTTTTCAAATATCTCTAGGTTTTGTTGATCATATTTTTGCACTTTCTCGGATGCGTCTTTTTCCAAACAGATCAAAGTTTCTTGATCTACATACTGTTTTTCAAAAATCTGTTGTATTAATGAACACAATTTTTTTATTTGAAGCTTCTGACAGTTTTTCTTATGGAAGTATTTTTTTCTTTCCTCTAATTTCTCTCTTAATCATTTTGTATATCGTGCGCCTGGAAATTCTGGGCTTTTTACATAATAGTAATAATACGTCATTTCTTTCTTATCCTCAATAGTCCACTTTAATCATTTTTATAGCTCTTCTTTGCTCAATCAATTTTTTTTTCTACTGCTACTTCCTTCTACAACAGGTGAGCCATCTTCCCCCTGAGCCTGACCTGGCCCCATTGTAGAAATGTTTCCATATTTTGAGGATTCTACACTGTCATTTTTTCCAGTCCTGGCACCAGTGTGCCTACCAGGATTGGGCACTTTTTTATCCTGGGTCTTGTTTTTGACTTATTTCTATCCATGATATATGCTATATAAATACAGTCTCTATATCAGTGTTGCCTTGGTGAAATTTTGTGAAAAACAGGGTCCACCTTGCAAAGGTACTCACCAAGACTTAAGGATGAATTCAATTTCAGCACTACTACTCTCTTTTGCTTGCTGACTTTTCATCTCTCCATTAGGTCTATAATGATTCTTTCCATGGCCTTGTAGATAAGGCTAGTCTTGGTTATGGGTCTATAATTCCCAGGGTCAGTTGATGGTCCCCTTTTGTGCAGAGGGCTTACTATTGCTGTCCTCCTGTCTGCCAGAACATAGCCAGTTTGCAGGCCGGGGGTTAAACAAGGATTTAAGTGGGTTTGCTAGATCATATTTTAAGTTATTTAAAAGGCAATATGGGATGTTGTCTGGTCTAATGAATGCTGTGCTTTTAGCCTTGATGGACACCAAGATGACCTTCTGTCTTGAGATAATAGGCTGAGGAATAGTGGAAGGTATACTTTGGGGGATGACTGGGGGGGGACGGGGGGGTGATGTTTGCTCCAAATCTGTCAGCTAGAAGGCTTTCTATTACCTCCAGTTGAGTATGGATGTTGCCATCCCCAACCAATTCAGCACCTAGCTGGGTATTTCCTTTTAGATTCTGGATGTAGTTAAGGAATGCCTTGTGATTATCCTTAGCTAGGGAGGCTATTTTTGCTTTGTAATTAACTTTGGATGACTTGACAAGATCTGTAATTTGTTTGTTTATGCTAGTGAGAGATTTCTTCCTCTGATGAGCAGTTCCCTCTTGTTCTTGGACATTTGATCTTGTTAGATATTTGAAGAAGACATGTACCAAATAAGAAAGTTGATCGACATTGGTATGAGAAGCTTGCTATCGTAACAAGACTGGGAAATATGCTCTTTCCTTGGTATTGTGCAATATCAGATTTGGTCCATTTAAATAATGCAGGATGTCAGTGATCATATTTATTTTATTTTATTTTATATTTGTTTAGCAGGAAAGTCTAACTGGACACAGGTCCATTTTCAGAGGAGGCCTGGGGAGAAAAGCTCCAGCTAAAATGCATAAGTTTATACAAAAAACATAGATACATAAATTACATAAAGATGTGTATTAAATATATAACATAATCAGGACACAATCAGTGAACTTATTGACATTGGATATCTAGCTATAACATGATAAATGTTATACAGGGGGCATGTCCCTCCTTGCAATAAATATGTTTTCCTTTGCTTGCTCCAAGACTGTGCTTGAAACAAGTACACTGTACTGTTGATCTTGTCAGACCAATCTTTTTGTCGATATTCTGTGCATCAATCTAGTAATGAGTATATCTCTGCACACATACTTATATATAAAGTTGACAAAATCCAAGCTCCAAATGGGTTTACAGTTAGGAAAATTGTAAAACAAAACCCACATACACAGGACTCAGTTTTCTCCAAGTACAAATACCTACGAAAGTAGAGTATACTTTGGTTTCTTTGTTAGACCAGTGTGGAGCTCAGCCTCATGCGTTCACAGATGCTTCTATCTATTGGAGTTCGAGCACTAGACTGAAGAATATATGTGTAGGGCTGGGGTCAACAGGTTTGGAAAAAACATAAAAAGTATTTTGGCACCACGATGACCAAAGAGACCTATGATTGTATATATTTATTGAATAAATAGCGGAAGTACAAACTTTAACCTTACAAGGCTTCTTCAGACAAATGACCAAAAAACTATATTATAGTATTTAAATATTAAAAGCAATTAAAACCATGTCACATAAAATAGGTAAAATTTAAAGTGATAGTCATCTAATTTTATTTCCTAAATCTTTTAAAACTGGTTTCACTGTAAAAGTTTCATTACGTCCTGGAGGATATGTGCTCTAAATCAAGCTAACCATCTGTTTTCTTGTTTTTCTGTTTCACTCAATAAATCACCTCTAATATCTTCATTAATAATTTGCAATATTAAAACTTAAAAGAGTGTGCACTATGTTCTTTAATGTGTTTATATAATGCATTAGTATATATTCATCTTTCAGCTTTTCCTGGCTAGGGGTCACCACAGCAGATCATCTATCCTCTCATGATTGGCAGTGGAGTTTTCTGGTGTTGAGTTGCAAGCCCGGTGCCCAACCTTCCACAGAAGGCACACACATGCACACCTATGGCCAATTTAGAGTATTCAATCCACCTTTGCATGTCTTTGGGAGGAAACTGGAGCATACCCATGCAACCACAGGGAAAACATGCAGACTCCGCACAGAAGGCACCCCAGCTGAGAATCAAACTAGAGAACCTCTTGCTGTAAGGTGACAACACTAACTGCTGCACCACCGTGGCCGCCCATAAGGCATTAGTATCTATACTACTGCATATTTCAGAAAGATGATCACAAATACACTCTTTTAACTTTCTATTTGTCTTTCCAAAATAGAAAGCAATACATTTTATGCATAATGCCATGTATATGTGATTCTTAATATTGCATGTGTCATAAGTATTAATAACAAAATCTTGTTTGTTAATAGAATGTTTAAAAGATTTATCAGTAAAAATATGATTACAAAAATGACAAGCATTACATTTTTATGTTCCTACTGTAATACTAATAAGCTTATTGATATATTCTTCTCATTCTTTGTAACATAATACATTTTTCAAGTTACTAGAACATTTATATGTAAAAGAAAGCTGTTCTGTCATAATATTCTTGAAACATGGTATGTGTGGACCATAAACCAATGTTTCTGAATAATTTCTTTAACGTTACTTGTGTTTCTATCATATGTTAAAATACATCCAAGTTTTGAATGATGATCAGTTTCAGCTTTATCTATAATAGTGTTATTTCCAAGTGACTCATAGTTTTCTGTACCAATATTATTATTCCTAGTTAACATTGCAGAATGGGCAGAGATCACGTTTCATGATTATGCACACTCAACTGCATCTGACTGCATTTTCCCCTTTGTAATCATAGGGAAATTAGGGAATCACTAGAGGTATTCATGCATTCATGCTGACTGCTGGAGCTGCTGCTGACTCTGCTGCTTCCCACAGTGCGCTCACAGCTGCCCAAGACATGATTACCCTTATATGTTGCCTTAAATTAATTGTGTATTACTGTGATTCATAGAGATAAGCATAAAAAGCTTAATTTGCATACAACACATGTAAATGCCCATGAATTTACACAAACAGGTTCAAAACCATCATATTAACTTGTAATCACTTGAGATAGGTGACAAATTGTTTGGGAAACTGCAAACTTTCTCAGGTAAGGAATGAATAGTAAAAAAGGTAAGAAATAATTAGCAAGTAGTCCATACTGGTATTATATTATAGTGTTTACTTAGAGAATTGAGGTTTTGTTGATCTTATAGTGAGATTTGGATAACTGATTTCAATACTGATTACATGACTGTCATTTATGAATGGAAATTCATGACAGCAGAACTTGGAATGTATACTGAAGTAGTCATAATAGCAATGTGAAAGATATTTTGGAAATTCATCTTGGTGGCATTTAGTTATTATGCTATACTTGATATAAGTGTATAAAGTGAATTAATTGTATTCCGGTATGCTGCATTGTTATTTCAAGATATGTGCTGCTTTACAGGAGGATTTCTGGATGTCACCCCTGGATGAAAAATGACAGTATGCATACAAGAATGTGTTGTGTTAATGATACAGGCCTGTTATTAAAGGGCTTACAATAATAATATGAATGTGTTGATGAATCAGCACAGATTACTGCAGCGCACATTTAACTAGCTGGATTGGGACTTTGCTTTTACATAAAAATGTGGTTGTTGTTGTTGGATTAGAGAAGTAATAGCTTCAGAAGGTAAAACTAACAGTGCTGGGGTAGCTATAATTATTAAAAACAAATATAAGGGAAAGATTTTAGACTCTAAGGCAGATAAAGATGGAAGATGGTGTTTTGTTGTTCTCTTAGCTACCCAGTTTGATAAACCAATCTTATTGTTAAATGTTTAGGCACCCTGTAATGACCAGCATCTATTCATAACATCATTATATCCAATTTTGACACAATATGATAAGTACTATATAATTATTGGAGGAGACTGGAATTCCTATCAGACTCCAAAGTTGGCTAGATCTTGCCCACAAAGAGCATTTAATAAACAAGTGGTATCAGTATTAAGTGATGTTAAGGAAGACTTTCAACTATATGATCCTATTCAGTATTTAAATACTGGAAATAGTATAAATAATTATACTTTTTATTCCCCGTGTCATAAAATGGAATAATTTCAAAAAGAATAGATTTCTTTTTGATTTCAAGAATAATGGTTAACCTGGGACCCTTAGTTGTTACACATGTACGATACGCGTCAGATCATTCAAAAATTTCATTACGTTTTGCTAAAGATCCAGTGGAGGTCCAGCGGCAAAGAGGTTTTAACTGGTCTCTTAACCCAAATTTGTTGAATAAGGAGGAAATAGTGCAGGAAATTACAGGTCATCTTAAAGAATTATTAGATAGATTAAAGAAACAACAAAGTGTACCTGACATTGATTGGGCGACAGTTAAAGCACAAATAAGAGGGATCTTTGCAAAAGCTTCATACTATAAAAAAAATACAAAAATAGCTTTATGGAATAGGAATATGAAGAGGTAGCTAGGTGAGCTGAGGAAGATTCTAGTGATCAATACTATAGTGGAGAGGGTTACAAAGTATAGACAGGACACAAAAGAGTAGTGAGGCCCAGAAAAAACAATCAGTGAGCTATGGAAACAGCAGGTAGGTTTGCAACAGATAAAAAGGTATACTTTGTATAATGAGCTATATTCTATGAAGATGTACAGGTTTATAGCAGTAAGCTATACTGGAAGAATTGGTTAGGCAAGGTCAGGAGTAAAGAAAATGAGAAGCAGTGTAAGAGAGGATATAGGTGCAGAACAAAGGAAAATGAGCATTAAGAAGTAGGCCAGAGGGAGCAAGCCAGGTAACAGTAGGAAGCCACCTGGTGGCAAAAGGAACAAGTATCAGAGATTATGCAGGTAGGAAAGAGATGAGAGAGGTAAGGAGTTAGTGAAAAGTAGATATCAATCCCAGTGGTAGTCTTGGGAGGGAAAAGGGGACTAAATTAGAATGGGAGCAGGACAGGGGCTAGTGGCTGCTGGCAGTCCTGTGCAGGTAGCTAGACTAGGATAAACAGGACAGAGTTTATGGCTGACACATATGAGAATAACATACTTTAACAATCTTTAATGGGCGAACTCTTTAAGATGAGGGAGTGAGGGTTAGAAGGTGGCATTCTGGTCTTCCCGGAGGGCAGAGTCAGACAAAGCCGGTGAGTACAGGGTCCACCTAGCAAATTTAACAATCTTTAATGGGCGAACTCTTTAAGATGAGGGAGTGAGGGTTAGAAGGTGGCGTTCTGGTCTTCCCGGAGGGCAGAGTCAGACAAAGCCGGTGAGTACAGGGTCCACCTAGCAAATTTAACAATCTTTTCCTTCTATTCAATTAAGCATCTTTGTTATGTTCCACAGGATCTTCATAAATGCTTCTTCAAAATGTACCTACTTCCTCTTTTTTGGCAGCCTTTCCTTTCCTTTTACCCTATTTCCCAATTCTCTGTAAAACGTTTTTGAGTCATCAATAAATTGCTTATTTTGTACTTTTCCCTTATATTTATATGTGTATCGTCTAAGTTTTTCCACCTGTGCTGAAATTTTTAGTTTCTTATTTGTGATAGTGCAAGATAGATCCTGGTCTGTTCTAATACTGTGCATTGCTTTAATCACATCTATCTTTCTTAGTATTTTTGTTGATCTATTTCCTCTTCTATAATCTTCTAACAGTGACACTTCTTGTCTTAATTGTTGTCTTAATTGCTTTATAGTTTTCCCTATCCGATTCTTCCATGATGGTATTTGATTTCTCCCCTTCCTTTCCCTCACTACTCAGTGTTCTTGTGGTAGAACTTTGTCAGTTTTTAATTTAGCAGCACAGCAATATATCCTGTTTACTTCTGTTATATCACATGGATCTTTATGGACAGTCCTAATTACTGCATTCGTTTGTTTTATCAGACTTCTTACTTTTTGGGTTTTATTGACCTTCTGCAGTCTATTTCTCTCATTGATCTTAATATATCTATCCATGTCCATTAAATCAAGCAACTCTTCTCTTAGCTCATTTTCTTCCAACTGAGGGCACATTTGTTATTTTCCATTTCCTGTATTTTCTATAAAAAGTTATATAGCATCTTCCTGTGGCACCTTCTCTTCAATTTCATCTTGTGTCATCTGTTGCTTTGTCATATGGGAACTCACTGGCCTATCACTCCTCAACATTGACTGCATCAGAGTTTCCACAGTTTCCTGTTCCTTTCCTTGCTGTCTAGCTTCAAGTGAATGTTTATACTGGTTTCCTGTGAAAGGTTCTAAAATATCTTGATATGGCACCTGATCAATTGCTTCCTGTTCCACTGGTTTCCCCTTAATTTGGATATCCATTGCTCTATCCTGTTGTGGTGCTTTCTGCATTCGATTTTCTATTCTGCATTTGATTTTCTACTCTGAATACTTTTCTTTGCAGGTGCTCCATAACCTCAATTTATATTTCTTTGACTTCTCCATTACTAATCTCTTTTGCTGTTTTCCTGTTAGTCTTCTTATTTTTTGTATTGTAAAGTTTTCCATATCTGGATTCCTTTACCTGTATTTCTCTTCAAACATCTTTGGTGCTGCTCTTTTTATATTGGTTAGTTTTGCTTTCTCCTTTGCATAAATATTACACCATATTAAATCTCTTTTCCTGTCCCATGTCCATATTTCTTCTTCACATCTCCTGATCTTCTTGCTTTTCCTTATTCTGGGTACTCACTCCATCATGCTGAGATGTAGTCTGTGTTAGACTTTCTACATTAAATCTTTCACTTCGCAGGCACTCCATAACTTCAACTTCTATTTCTTTACCTTCTGCTTTACTAATCTTCTTTTCAACATTACATCTTTGTGATATTAATTTTTATTGTGAAATTTTCCATATCTGGATGCTTTTGCCTGTATTTCTCTTCGAATATCTTTGAGACTGCCTTTTCTATAGTAAATAACTTGGCTTTCTCCTTTACATAAATATTACACCATATCAAATCTCTCTTTCTTTCCCATGTCCATATTTCTTTTTTAGATTTTTCAAATATCTCTAGGTTTTGTTGATCATATTTTTGCACTTTCTCGGATGCGTCTTTTTCCAAACAGATCAAAGTTTCTTGATCTACATACTGTTTTTCAAAAATCTGTTGTATTAATGAACACAATTTTTTTATTTGAAGCTTCTGACAGTTTTTCTTATGGAAGTATTTTTTTCTTTCCTCTAATTTCTCTCTTAATCATTTTGTATATCGTGCGCCTGGAAATTCTGGGCTTTTTACATAATAGTAATAATACGTCATTTCTTTCTTATCCTCAATAGTCCACTTTAATCATTTTTATAGCTCTTCTTTGCTCAATCAATTTTTTTTTCTACTGCTACTTCCTTCTACAACAGGGGAGCCATCTTCCCCCTGGGCCTGACCTGGCCCCATTGTAGAAATGTTTCCATATTTTGAGGATTCTACACTGTCATTTTTTCCAGTCCTGGCACCAGTGTGCCTACCAGGATTGGGCACTTTTTTATCCTGGGTCTTGTTTTTGACTTATTTCTATCCATGATATATGCTATATAAATACAGTCTCTATATCAGTGTTGCCTTGGTGAAATTTTGTGAAAAACAGGGTCCACCTTGCAAAGGTACTCACCAAGACTTAAGGATGAATTCAATTTCAGCACTACTACTCTCTTTTGCTTGCTGACTTTTCATCTCTCCATTAGGTCTATAATGATTCTTTCCATGGCCTTGTAGATAAGGCTAGTCTTGCTTATGGGTCTATAATTCCCAGGGTCAGTTGATAGTCCCCTTTTGTGCAGAGGGCTTACTATTGCTGTCCTCCTGTCTGCCTGAACATAGCCAGTTTGCAGGCCGGGGGTTAAACAAGGATTTAAGTGGGTTTGCTAGATCATATTTTAAGTTATTTAAAAGGCAATATGGGATGTTGTCTGGTCTAATGAATGCTGTGCTTTTAGCCTTGATGGACACCAAGATGACCTTCTGTCTTGAGATAATAGGCTGAGGAATAGTGGAAGGTATACTTTGGGGGATGACTGGGGGGGGACGGGGGGGTGATGTTTGCTCCAAATCTGTCAGCTAGAAGGCTTTCTATTACCTCCAGTTGAGTATGGATGTTGCCATCCCCAACCAATTCAGCACCTAGCTGGGTATTTCCTTTTAGATTCTGGATGTAGTTAAGGAATGCCTTGTGATTATCCTTAGCTAGGGAGGCTATTTTTGCTTTGTAATTAACTTTGGATGACTTGACAAGATTTGTAATTTGTTTGTTTAAGCTAGTGAGAGATTTCTTCCTCTGATGAGCAGTTCCCTCTTGTTCTTGGACATTTGATCTTGTTAGATATTTGAAGAAGACATGTACCAAATAAGAAAGTTGATCGACATTGGTATGAGAAGCTTGCTATCGTAACAAGACTGGGAAATATGCTCTTTCCTTGGTATTGTGCAATATCAGATTTGGTCCATTTAAATAATGCAGGATGTCAGTGATCATATTTATTTTATTTTATTTTATATTTGTTTAGCAGGAAAGTCTAACTGGACACAGGTCCATTTTCAGAGGAGGCCTGGGGAGAAAAGCTCCAGCTAAAATGCATAAGTTTATACAAAAAACATAGATACATAAATTACATAAAGATGTGTATTAAATATATAACATAATCAGGACACAATCAGTGAACTTATTGACATTGGATATCTAGCTATAACATGATAAATGTTATACAGGGGGCATGTCCCTCCCCTTGCAATAAATATGTTTTTTCCTTTGCTTGCTCCAAGACTGTGCTTCGAAACAAGTACACTGTACTGTTGATCTTGTCAGACCAATCTTTTTTTGTCGATATTCTGTGCATCAATCTAGTAATGAGTATATCTCTGCACACATACTTATATATAAAGTTGACAAAATCCAAGCTCCAAATGGGTTTACAGTTAGGAAAATTGTAAAAAACAAAACCCACATACACAGGACTCAGTTTTCTCCAAGTACAAATACCTACGAAAGTAGAGTATACTTTTGGTTTCTTTGTTAGACCAGTGTGGAGCTCAGCCTCATGCGTTCACAGATGCTTCTATCTATTGGAGTTCGAGCACTAGACTGAAGAATATATGTGTAGGGCTGGGGTCAACAGGTTTGGAAAAAAAAACATAAAAAGTATTTTGGCACCACGATGACCAAAGAGACCTATGATTGTATATATTTATTGAATAAATAGCGGAAGTACAAACTTTAACCTTACAAGGCTTCTTCAGACAAATGACCAAAAAACTATATTATAGTATTTAAATATTAAAAGCAATTAAAACCATGTCACATAAAATAGGTAAAATTTAAAGTGATAGTCATCTAATTTTATTTCCTAAATCTTTTAAAACTGGTTTCACTGTAAAAGTTTCATTACGTCCTGGAGGATATGTGCTCTAAATCAAGCTAACCATCTGTTTTCTTGTTTTTCTGTTTCACTCAATAAATCACCTCTAATATCTTCATTAATAATTTGCAATATTAAAAAACTTAAAAGAGTGTGCACTATGTTCTTTAATGTGTTTATATAATGCATTAGTATATATTCATCTTTCAGCTTTTCCTGGCTAGGGGTCACCACAGCAGATCATCTATCCTCTCATGATTGGCAGTGGAGTTTTCTGGTGTTGAGTTGCAAGCCTGGTGCCCAACCTTCCACAGAAGGCACACACATGCACACCTATGGCCAATTTAGAGTATTCAATCCACCTTTGCATGTCTTTGGGAGGAAACTGGAGCATACCCATGCAACCACAGGGAAAACATGCAGACTCCGCACAGAAGGCACCCCAGCTGAGAATCAAACCAGAGAACCTCTTGCTGTAAGGTGACAACACTAACTGCTGCACCACCGTGGCCGCCCATAAGGCATTAGTATCTATACTACTGCATATTTCAGAAAGATGATCACAAATACACTCTTTTAACTTTCTATTTGTCTTTCCAAAATAGAAAGCAATACATTTTATGCATAATGCCATGTATATGTGATTCTTAATATTGCATGTGTCATAAGTATTAATAACAAAATCTTGTTTGTTAATAGAATGTTTAAAAGATTTATCAGTAAAAATATGATTACAAAAATGACAAGCATTACATTTTTATGTTCCTACTGTAATACTAATAAGCTTATTGATATATTCTTCTCATTCTTTGTAGCATAATAAATTTTTCAAGTTACTAGAACATTTATATGTAAAAGAAAGATGTTCTGTCATAATATTCTTGAAACATGGTATGTGTGGACCATAAACCAATGTTTCTGAATAATTTCTTTAACGTTACTTGTGTTTCTATCATATGTTAAAATACATCCAAGTTTTGAATGATGATCAGTTTCAGCTTTATCTATAATAGTGTTATTTCCAAGTGACTCATAGTTTTCTGTACCAATATTATTATTCCTAGTTAACATTGCAGAATGAGCAGAGATCACGTTTCATGATTATGCACAATCAACTGCATCTGACTGCATTTTCCCCTTTGTAATCATAGGGAAATTAGGGAATCACTAGAGGTATTCATGCATTCATGCTGACTGCTGGAGCTGCTGCTGACTCTGCTGCTTCCCACAGTGCGCTCACAGCTGCCCAAGACATGATTACCCTTATATGTTGCCTTAAATTAATTGTGTATTACTGTGATTCATAGAGATAAGCATAAAAAGCTTAATTTGCATACAACACATGTAAATGCCCATGAATTTACACAAACAGGTTCAAAACCATCATATTAACTTGTAATCACTTGAGATAGGTGGCAAATTGTTTGGGAAACTGCAAACTTTCTCAGGTAAGGAATGAATAGTAAAAAAGGTAAGAAATAATTAGCAAGTAGTCCATACTGGTATTATATTATAGTGTTTACTTAGAGAATTGAGGTTTTGTTGATCTTATAGTGAGATTTGGATAACTGATTTCAATACTGATTACATGACTGTCATTTATGAATGGAAATTCATGACAGCAGAACTTGGAATGTATACTGAAGTAGTCATAATAGCAATGTGAAAGATATTTTGGAAATTCATTTTGGTGGCATTTAGTTATTATGCTATACTTGATATAAGTGTATAATGTGAATTGATTGTATTCTGGTATGCTGCATTGTTATTTCAAGATACATGCTGCTTTACAGGAGGATTTCTGGATGTCACCCCTGGATGAAAAATGACAGTATGCATACAAGAATGTGTTGTGTTAATGATACAGGCCTGTTATTAAAGGGCTTACAATAATAATATGAATGTGTTGATGAATCAGCACAGATTACTGCAGCGCACGTTTAACTAGCTGGATTGGGACTTTGCTTCTACATAAAAATGTGGTTGTTGTTGTTGGATTAGAGAAGTAATAGCTTCAGAAGGTAAAACTAACAGTGCTGGGGTAGCTATAATTATTAAAAACAAATATAAGGGAAAGATTTTAGACTCTAAGGCAGATAAAGATGGAAGATGGTGTTTTGTTGTTCTCTTAGCTACCCAGTTTGATAAACCAATCTTATTGTTAAATGTTTACGCACCCTGTAATGACCAGCATCTATTCATAACATCATTATATCCAATTTTGACACAATATGATAAGTACTATATAATTATTGGAGGAGACTGGAATTCCTATCAGAATCCAAAGTTGGATAGATCTTGCCCACAAAGAGCATTTAATAAACAAGTGGTATCAGTATTAAGTGATGTTAAGGAAGACTTTCAACTATATGATCCTATTCAGTATTTAAATACTGGAAATAGTATAAATAATTATACTTTTTATTCCCCGTGTCATAAAATGGAATAATTTCAAAAAGAATAGATTTCTTTTTGATTTCAAGAATAATGGTTAACCTGGGACCCTTAGTTGTTACACATGTACGATACGCGTCAGATCATTCAAAAATTTCATTACGTTTTGCTAAAGATCCAGTGGAGATCCAGCGGCAAAGAGGTTTTAACTGGTCTCTTAACCCAAATTTGTTGAATAAGGAGGAAATAGTGCAGGAAATTACAGGTCATCTTAAAGAATTATTAGATAGATTAAAGAAACAACAAAGTGTACCTGACATTGATTGGGCGACAGTTAAAGCACAAATAAGAGGGATCTTTTTGCAAAAAGCTTCATACTATAAAAAAATACAAAATAGAGATATTCAAAAACTAGAGGCTAAAATTAAGACACTTGATCAAGAATTGATGCAAAACTTTAATACTCAAACAGAGGTGGAACTACTTAAATGTCAAAAAGATCTCTTTCTAATACAAAATTGTAATTTGACGTTTCAGGAACATAGAATGTTAGTGAGGTATGCCAATCATGTGCAAACACCATCAAGGGCATTAGCTAGGATAATTAATCAATCGAGAACAGCAGTACAAATTTCAGAAATACATTTTAGAAACACAACTTATTTCAAAACTGAAGATATCATAAATGTCTTTGAGCAGATATATACTAATATATATGGTGAGCATATTGACTTATCCCCCCATAGAACTAGCAAGGAATTTTTACAAACTATTAAATTTCCGAAAATAGAAGACAGTATTTAAAGTGATTTGATTAAACCGATATCTGAAGAAGAAGCGATATATACAATTCAATATATGAAATCGCACAAGTCACCAGGTCTGGACGGTATGACGGTGGAATTCTATAAGAAATTTGACAATATCTTTGGCAAAATACTCTCACATGTCTTTAATTATATAATTAAGAATAAAATTAATGATCCCCATCTTAATGCTTCAAAAACCATTTTTATACTCAAACCTAACTCTGATTCTCAAAACCCAGATAATTATAGACAAATTTCATTAATAAATGTAGATATGAACATTTTAACCTCTATTATAGCTAACAGATTAAAAAAAGTAATGAATCATATTGTGTCTAGTGAACAGGCTGGCTTTATGGCAAATAGACAAACTAGTGATAATACACTTACACTACATACCTTAATAGCTTATGCTAAACAGAAGAACCTTAACATGTATGCGCTTATGATTGATGTGCAGAAAGCTTTTGATAGGGTTGATATAAACTTTTTGTTTGAAATTTTACCATATTTTAATATATCTCCTGAGTTTGTTGAAGTGTTAAAAATTCTATATAGTAATCCATATACCACACTCTATATAAACAGCAATTCTTCTAAAAGAATACCAACCAGAAATGGAACACGTCAGGGTTGTCCTCTGTCTCCTTTATTATTTAATATATATGTTGAACCTTTATTCCTATACATTAAACAGAATATATACCACAATGCCCCACTAGTTTATGGAACAAAAATATCAATGGCAGCGTTTGCAGATGATCTGAATATTTTTTGTACAACTCCAATCTCAGACACTAAAAAGATACTAAAAGCAATAGAGAACTTTTCAGAAGTTTCCAACTATAAAATTAATCTAAACAAACTAGCATTTTCCCATTGAGAACTCCCAAACCCTTTTCACTGTTGCCTCTGGTGGGACAAATAATGTGAAAAGATTACATTAAATACTTGGGTATTGGCTTAGCTACGGATGATAAGGATTTTTATGTTACTAATATTAAAACAGTTTGGGGTCAAATAGTATCTGATTTGGGGAGATGGAAAAATTTACGACTACCAGTATTATCAAAAGTATCAATTATCAAAATGAATGTACTACCACAATTATTATATATTTTCAGATCTGCTCAGGTAGTAATTTCAAAAACATTTTTTAAACGAATTCACAAAGAATTAGCTAAATTTATCTGGGAACCAAAGAAAACAAGGATTTCATATGAAAAAATAATGACTCCAAAACATAGAGGTGGATTGGATTTACCAAATTTTGAAACTTACTATCTTATAGTAAACTCAAACAGGCTTCTTAGAATTGCTAATTATAACATAACTAGCACTAAATGGATACCTATCTGGGTAGTTCTGAACTATAAATATATTTTACATTTAAATATTAATCCTAAAGCCATACCCTTTTTACCTAAAGAAACTTTGAAACTGTATGGGATAATGGATCACATTAAATTATATGTAACGTCTTTACAAACCTTATTTCAATCATTAGATCTTGCTCAATATATGATGGCTTATCAACCCTTTCATAGAAACCCTAACCTGAGACTAAATAAAAAACTAATTGATCTTAAAGAATTCCCATTAATAATCAATCTAACTTTATTAGATATTTATACACTTCTCAAACTCTCAGCTAATCAGATATAACAAGAATTAAATTTACCCGAACATTATCTCGTTATTGTAAGACAAATTAGGGAACATTCTATAAGTTACTTTAAAAATTTTAAACCCCGAGAAGAGAATATAATTAAATGTTCAAATTTGTGGCAAGCTCTCCAACAAGATATTAAATTTATAACAGCAGCAAATAATCTAATAAAGGAGCTTAAATTCCAAGATAAAATTCTTGTGTCAAAATATTGGAAAGAGAAAATGCCAGAGATAGAAGACAGTCATATGATAAAAGTAATTGATTTGACTACAAAATCTATTTCTCTTCAAAAACTGATGTATACCCAGTTGATGATATGGAATAATGTGTATTATACATGCCTTAGCCTGCATAAATTTAAATTCCAAAAATTCTCCAGTTTTGTCCATACTGCAAGGATCAATCTGCTGATCTTCTTCATATGTTCTGGAGTTGCAAATGCATATACAAACTTTGGAACTCACTAAAGATACAACTTCAAAAGATGGGTTACCAAAGTACAACATTGTCATGGAAATTTATGATTTTGCATATTCCCCCAAAAGAACTTCCTAAATCTCAAAGTATTGTATTAATAAATATCTTTATATTAATGAAGCTATACATAGCTACTAATTGGTTAGACCCATCCAAAACATCATGGAATAATTTTAGAGTACTAGCAATAAGGCATATACTAGCTCACAAATTACTTTTGAACCAACATAATAAAAATATTAACAATCCAAAAATATAGGAACAAGTATTTAATATTATATTAGCGTAACATCTCATATTTGAATTTAACAAGAATTATTTTTACACCTTTAAAAATCTCTGTAACACTAACTGTTTATTACTTGAATTGAGCTTAACCATTTGTATATTTTTGGTGTATAATTCAATGTGTTACTTGGAAGCATTTATGTAAATATTGTATATATGTTTTGTGTTTTTGTTAATTACTTTAGTTGGTAGTTTCTTTTTAATTTTTTTTGTTTTGTTTTAATTTTGTATGGCATATAAGAAAATAATAAAAATTATTATTGGAAAAAAAAAAGAATGTGGTTGTTGTGCCACCAAACCTGGTTTTGTAGTTTTGTACTCAGATGCTTGATTTAATTGTTATGAAAGCAGGCAAGCTCTCATTGCTGTTTTTGGACTGCTGATTGATCAAAAGATTCATTCAATGACTTTAGCATACATTTTTTGGAAAATGGAGACACAAACAAGTTAAGAGGGGAATGGCACCATGGAAACAAGTAGTTATGGATAGAGATACTGTTGGTGAAAGGAACTGCATAATAACACAGTGCAGAAAGATGAGGCCTGAGGAAAGTGCCATGCAGTCCATAAGTTCAATGGCAGGATCTCATAGCCACAACATGTTAATACATCTGCTGGAAGTGATACTGAATCACAAAGTCAATTACATGGTGACATCACACTACATGTTAAGAAGGGAGAAAACCCATGCAAGTCTACAGCAGTATCTCCAAACTTGCAGGAACACCTTCTGGATGACAGCAGAATTTCAGAGGCAACAGTGCCCACAGTAACAACTTTACAAAGGAGTGTAAGGTGCATGCATGTGTTACAGCAACCCACAGAAACATGAAAAGCACTTGCTGCCCAGCAGCAAATGTACCATGACAATGTTAAGGCTCAGTGGGTGTGGACTGCATCAGAGAGTCAGTTACAAATGGTCAGAGTGCACCATGGCACACCTAGAATTTCTAGTAGGGAAAATGCCATGATCACATTGGTCCGTAGTATGGTGGCACAACAAGAATCTGTGGCCAGTTACATTTGTACACTACTAAGGACTTCCCAGACTTAAATAGGAGTAAGTGTTGGAAGGGAAAAAAGACATGGTACTGTCCAGACATGTGGGAACATATCACATGTCACTACAAATGCTTCTCAAGAGGGTGTAAGTCTTGCGCAGGGCTGTACCCATATCAGCAGCAGGTCTCCAAGGTGAACAGCCTCTGTTAGAACAATGTGGGTAAGGGAAGTCAACAACACAGATCCATAACTTCAGGATATGGATTGGCTCTAAGGGTTGGGTCGTTCGTGCTCAGGCTTGAAGCAGGGGCTTGGAGCATGCCGTGGCTGGATGAGGCATCACCCTCTCACTGTGATCCCCTCCCAGGAGGATGAGGGAATGGTGGCAGAGACTCTAGACGCATGCTGGGTCCTTCCTGTGGATCACCCCAGTGGTGATGGGTGCCGGTCCCGACCAGCGTCCCACATCATCCACCAGCTAGCAGCTGACTTAGAACTGATATATATATATATATATATATATATATATATATATATATATATATATATATATATATATATGTGTGTGTATATATATATATATATATATATATATATATATATATATATATATATATATATGTGTGTGTGTGTGTATTTTTCCGATCACACTTTGTGCTATTTACATTAGTATGAAACTACCATTTGGTAGAATTGGAAAAACGAATACCAAAATGTAGAAATTTACAACAGCAAATGCAATACAACATTCGCTGTTGTGAATTTCAACATTTTGATGCAGATCGCACTATAGTGGGGATCGGGAAATGTCCCCTTTCCCTCACTGTAGTGCGATCCCGAAGTTTGTATATCTAAGTAGTAGGGGGATGGGGTGTGCAAGGGGGCTTTCACCCCAGCAAACATGTTCTTTACTGTGCAATGCACAGTAATGCTGTTCCTGGAAGTGTGGTGAATGTTCCAATTATGTTGAATTCGAACATTCACCACTTCTGAGTTCGGAATTTTTGGCGTTCGCTGTAGTGAATTTCGGTTTTACATTTCGTAGAAATGATAATTCGTCTACAGTGAATTTGACAAAATTATAGTATACATATATATATATATATATATATATATATATATATATATATATATATATATATGGGAGTCAGCATTCAGTTGAAATACTCGGTGGTTGACATCTGTTTAATCAACCACAACTAGTCAACAAATGGAGATGGTCGACAAGTGCACCAGATCGACAATCCCAGATTAGGGGAATATTTCCTTTCCATGGGGATCGTGTGGTCTCAGAGTCAGTTTATTGAATGAGCAAGGGATCTGGGGGGTACAGTCCTCCACTTGGGTGGAGGTGATTAATGATTTTATTTGTTTTTTTATTCTCAACACATGTGTGGTAATGCATTGACATTTGCATTGCCAATCTTTTGTGGTCGAAGTTCTTGCCACTGACTGAGTTAATCTGTCGACCAAAGTTAGTATATTCATATACATATATATATATATATATATATATATATATATATATATATATATATATATATATATATATATATATATATATATATATATATATATATATATATATATATATATATATATATATATATATATATATATATATATATATATATATATATATATATATATATATATATATATATATATATATATGGGTGTACTTTCCTGCAACGAAAATTCACTTTTTCGAAATGGGAAAGTACATCCCCACTTAAGCAAAAGTGCACTTTAATGAAAGTGCACTTTTGCTTTAGCTCACTAGACCGAACCTACCGCACCATAGTGGAGGACATTGAAAAATGAGCTATGTCCTCCACTGTGGTGTGATAGTCACAGACCTTAGGGTTAGGGCATGGGTCAAGGTAAGGGGATAGCCCTACTAACTATCCCCTTACCCTAACCTGTGCCTTAACCCTAAGGTCTGTGACTATCGCACCACAGTGGAGAAGATAGCACGATTTGGAATGTCTTCTACTGTTGTGCGGTAGTCACGAACCTTAGGGTTAGGGCAAGGGTTAGGGTAAGGGGATAACTAGTAGGGCTATCCCCTTACCATGATCCATTCCCTAACACTAAGGTCCGTGACTGCTAGCCAGTTCGGTCTAGCGGGTTCGCGAAAGTGCACTTTCATGAAAGTGCACTTTCACGTTAGTGTGGGTGTACTTTTAAAGTTCGAAGTAGTGAACGTTCGTTCTTCAAAAATACACCCATATATAGATATAGATATAGATATATGTATAAATATATAGATAAACAGATATTTTTTTCCATTTACAAATAAGGAGACCACTGGGAATCCTACCATGTAGGAAGATAGGGTAGAGTGAGTTAGTTTGCCAAATATAGGAATCATGTGCCCTGCCAGGATGCTAAACGAGATTTTGGTGATCTACTCCATACAACACATACTACCTGGCAACTAATAGAATGGTATCCCTTCTTATTTCAAGAAAGTTCCCCCACCTTGGACTACAAGGAGTCTTAATTGCACCATGGGTGCAATATTGCACAGAGCACCTCAGGGAACGGACACATCCACAGTGCCCCTTTGGACCCATACATACCCACTGCGATGCTTTCAATACCCCTGTCTACTCTGAAACTGTCAAGGGTTTCCTCATTATCAAAATTAAATGCAAGTGGAGGGTGTTGCTGATGTGACATAGGAACCATTTGTTACAGTAAAATTAAAGCACTTTATGTCAGGACTTTTAGCTTTTCCAGTCATTACAAATCTTGTTCTTACTCATACAGTGCAAAATATTTCGTGTATCCCACCTTCTCTCTCTATCTTTCTTTCTTTCACATTTCCCCCCTCCATGCACACACACATACAATTGTCTTTAGAAAAGTTCAAAAAGGCTGAAGCAAACAGGAACTCTGCCTTTGCATGTGTATTTATTTTATTTGTTTCATTTTCTCCACCTAATGCATTTAATTGATGTTATTTTCCATCTTTGTGCATAACGACTTAGAAAATTGACAATGACAACCGCGTTTTGCAATGTTAAATATTTTGGCTTACCTAAGCTATGAGCTGTTTCAGAAATATATTTATTGCATAAACAAGAAAATAGTTCAGATTCCATTATACGACCCTTCAATACATGCTGTCATAATGCCAAAGTGTGATACCTTTACTTTTATGCTGCAGTCATACCTTAAAAATTATGAAATATTAGGTATTTCTATAAGCTTCTTTTGAATCCCATGACATTTTCTTTTTCCTGGATTATGGGACAAATGATATAGATTAGTCATTGTAAATGTAAGTACAATTGTCACAGCTGCATATTTTGTTGGCATCTGAATGGATTTTGCCATTGTGTTTTAGTATATGTAATGATTTGTCAAGCATTCATGTGGCAAATCTCTGACTTTGGCATTTTGCTAGCATGCGTTTAATGATATCTCACTTGGGGTTGCTCAATGAATTTTCTGGCTCACCGAGCCAGAAGAATGACAATGGCAATGGCAATATTGTTATGTTAAATATTTCTGATAAATTATTAAAACTTATCTTGATTGGCAGGTTTTGCTTTTAGATAATGTTACTCATAAAACATGTTTACTTTTTTAAAATGAAATTGAACATTGCATATATTTATGTTAATATAATTCCTGACTATTTTTTTTTTCAGGCAATGCCAGTTAAATTATTATAATGTGTAAAGTGTCAGATTCATTGAGTACAACAAGACAAACAACTTGGAAATGTGTGTTTCCAAAGAATATAAACTAGCACATTATGGTCAAGCTAAACAACAGCTGAATGTATTCTTTTATCGACCACTGCTAAAATAACACAGATATCCAAATGTTCTCAATTATTATGGCACGTTTGTGCTGAACCTTTAGTACATATTGAAATCAATTGTACTTTAATATTTCTAAACAATTATATGCAAACCCTGTAACTCTTTCTGCAACACTAAAGTTAATGGCTGCATAAATTAGGGGTACTAGGTCATAAAATGTAGAAATGCACTATTATTTATTGCTATAGGATGTCTGAGTTATATATGGAGAAATATTTTTATTCAGTACAAAGAACATTGCATACCTTACCCACCAGTTTAGATAACTGCAGTACAGGACAATCATTTCATATAAGAAGTGCCACTAAAAATGTGGAAGATTGTATTTAAAAAGTTCAGAAGTACTTTGTAAAAAATGCAGGCTTCTGTACCCAACCTCACTATCCTGTAATACTTTGATATATTTTATGTTGCAACTTGTATTAGAGAATGGGCAACTCCGCCTGCCTCAGAACACCCCTGGGTGTTCATTATTTACATAATAACACACACCCTGTTGGGCGTTATTGCTTGCTGATTCATATACAGTACTAGGAAGCTATGCTGACATATGCAGGTGCTTTCAGTTTGAGTTTTCCTTAAACTCAATAAAGGCAAAGTTTTGTTCAGTGCATCTCCAGGACCTCAGCAGAAAGGCAGTGCAGTGTGGTTTACTATCAAAATCGTGAATGACAGAAAGAATTTCACCCATTAATGTGAACCACAACACCAAAAACTGCAGAGGAAGAAAGTCAGTATGTCAAATGTAATGCCGAATATTTGGATTCATCATTATTCTACATACACCTTCCTCTGAAGCTTTGAGAACAGCAGTGGAAGTTATACTTTTCAGCAGTGCATATATACTGTGAAACACTAAACTGCACGTTTTTGCAGAAAGCCCCCCATGCACCCCACTCATGGGCGGGCTGTGCCCCCCACACCCCCTGCAAATTATATATCCCAACTCCAAGATCACACCGCAGTGGGGAAAAGGGTAAATTTCCCAATCTGCATTGTACCATGATCTCTAGTCCTAAGGTCGGCCACATATATGTGAATTCACAGTGCATTCACTGAACCGGAGTCTCAAAAATATATAGGTTTGGCAACATGGGACTCGGCCAACTGTCATTCGACATGCCGTGTTTGCCAAATCTAAACTCACCATTTTGATAATAAACCATGCAATGCATATATATATATATATATATATATATATATATATATATATATATATATATATATATATATATATATATATATATATATATGTATATATATATATATATATATATGTATATATATGTATATATATATATATATATATATATATATATATATATATATATATATATATATATATATATATATATATATATATATATATATATATATATATATATATATATATATATATATATATATATATATATATATATATATATATGTATATATATATATATATATATTTACTATTGAAGTCCCAAAATGGATTTTGTCAAATAGTCAAGGCATTGAAAGAATACTGAAAATAAAAACATCGGACAAGCAACAGTAAGGAAACTGGTAATGTCGACCCATTCCATTTGACAAAGCTGACATTACCCAGAGTACTTTGCCTTCCAGTCACTGCCAAGTAACTTTTTGCAGGGAGGCAAGCCCCTTGCACCCCCCACACCCCCTTCTAGCTATATATACAAACTCTGACATTGCACTAAAGTGAGGAAATGGGTATATTTCCCAGTCCCCACTGTACTGAGATCTACAGATAGAACAACGACCTCACAACATAAATGCACACTAGCATTCGCTGTTGTGGAGCCAACCATTTTCAGTTCGACCTTCTGTGAACTGGAAATTAACCTTTTGGCCATTCCCAATTTGCATGAATGCCGTCCAACATTTCAATAGTAAACCTTATATATGTACACACATATATATATATATATATATATATATATATATATATATATATACACAGATATATATATATATATATATATATATATATATATATATATATATATATATATATATTTATAGATATATACACAGATATATATATATATATATATATATATATATACATATATATATATATATATATATATATATATATATATATATATATACATATGGACAGACTGGAAATGTGCTTGGCAGTACTATGAGTCAAAGGAATAAACCAATACTTGTGATAGATGGCTAAATGTTCCATAGACAGAGACAATCCAAGGGAAGCTAATACTGGGCATATGTACTGAAAAGGAAACAAAGTTGCTGTTGAAGAGCAGTGATAATTGTAGAAGACAAGCGGAAGATTTGTATGGTGCACAGCACTCCACTGTACACCACAACCAGAGAGGTGTCAGCTGCAAAAATAACACAAGCAGTGAGAGAGGAGGAAACAACATCCAATGACATTCCTTGTGTTTCAATTGAGTTGATTATAGAGGTGAGAACCACACCTCAGGCTGCACATGATTCACTTTTTTGCTGTAAGGGGGCTATTGCTACAAAATGTGGTTTCACTTCACAACCAAAATTTGTGATGATGGACTTTGAGCATGCTTCACACAATGCCACGCATCTGGCATACTCTGATGCCAATGCACATAGATGACTGCTCCATCTGGATCAGATGTTATTGCATTTTGTCCAGCTATCAAATCGACAGATACTTTATTTGACAGTACCCTCATAGGTTCATAGGTGTATACTAGGTTAATGGCCCTGGGGCCTTTACAAGCCTAGCCATAGGATTACCCTGGCATAGTGCCACCTGTCCTTAGTTCCCAGTGTCTCTGTCGAGTAGAGCCACTCGTGTTATTGCTGGGGTGAATTTTCTGTTTCCCATCCACTCATCAAGATTTCTCTTGAAGATGGTCAGCGAGGTGCTCTGCTTGACATGTATGGGAAGTCTGCTCCATAGCATGGGAAGCCTCTGGGTTATGAACCTGTCCCTCCAAGTCATCTATGTGCATTGGCATCAGGGTATGCCTGATGCATGGCATTGTGTGAAACATGCTGAAAGTCCATCATCACATTCATTATAGAGGTGAGAACTACAACTCAGGCTGCATATGATTCACTTTTTTGCTGTACAGGAGATATTGCTACGAAATATGGTTTCACTTCACAAACAAAATTTGTGATGATGGACTTTGAGCATGCTTCACACAATGCCATGCATCGGGCATACCCTGATGCCAATGCACATAGATGACTGTTCCATCTGGATCAGATGTTATTGCATTTTGTTCAGCTATCAAATCGACAGATACTATATGTGACAGTACCATCATTCATTATAGAGGTGAGAATCACAACTCAGGCTGCATATGATTCACTTTTTTACTGTATGGGAGATATTGCTACAAAATATGGCTTCACTTCACAACCAACATTTGTGATGATGGACTTTGAGCATGCTTCACACAATGCCATGCATCGAGCATACCCTGATGCCAATGCACATAGATGACTGCTCCATCTGTATCAGATATTATGGTTTTGTCCAGCTATTAAATCTACAGATACTTTATGTGACAGAACCCTCATTCATTATAGAGGTGAAAAAACTTCTGGCATTAACACACCTCACACCAACTGAGATAGGTGATGTTTATGACAGCCTATGCGAGCAGTGTTCATAAGTGGCAGTGCTACTCTCTCAGTGGTATAATGACAACAGTGTCCATGATAAGCCACAGCACTATGACACACGTGTTCTCCTGGCACAACATTGTCTATCACTTTTCCCAGAAGCATTTTGGTCTGTTCAGAAGCTTGCATCCATGTCACTGCTGTGTACAAAGAACCATGTTGAGGGGTGGCATAGACATCTCATGGTCCGTTGTAGAGCAAGTGCAGTGGGTTTGTATGATCTAATACATGTACTGGTAATGGAACAGGACCATGTTGACAGGCTTCATGAGACTGTGTTGCCTGGCTTACCACCATCACATAAGAGGGGTACAGCAGAGTGATTCTCTTTGCCAGCTAAAGGAAATGAGGGGGGACTGTAATGCTGTTGATTACGTAAGAGCTACAGCCCATTATCTCTCTCTTTAGAGCAGTCATTCTATTACACTGCCATCAGGTACTGTTACTGCTTGACTGGTACCATCTAGGGTATTATGTGTAGTATACATTACGCTATGTTATGTCACAGGGTAGCACCTATCCAGAGCTGTGACATGTGATATTCCTTATACTGCATACTTTGTTTGTTGCTACTGATTTGATGCTTGTGGCAGCATGGGGGCTGGACTGTGGTTTTACAGCAACAGTATTATGTACTATTGGGCTTGGCATTCAGTATTGGACATTGAACTTGCATGTTTTTTATTTGCTGACATCTGGAATTATTATCATGCCCACTGTAGACATGACCCTCTATTTTGTCATGTGGATTTATTTATTTTCAATCCTTATTTTGTTTGCCATGACTTCATGGTCAGTGCTGCCTATTTTGGATTAAACATATGTGCATCTGATACTGCATGGATTTTGTGATTGCATTTGCACTCTTTATTTCTACATTGATGAGGCAAGTGTATGCTCTACTAGTATCTGACCACATGTGGAATACTTGCCTATGGTAGAGCACTATGTGGTCACTGGTGATGTTTTGACATGCAGATCTTTTCTGTGAATTGCACTCACCAGGTGAGTTTCCTGTGAGGTATGTTTCCATCTGTGCATGTGTCATCTTGCATGCCTAGTATTCTTTATTATGGATTCAGTCTTGTGCTGGACATCATTCTCCATATATGATGGCTGCCAGCTATTGTTATAATGACCCTTATGTGTACAATATGTGTTTTTCTTTTGCCTTGTATGTCTTACATGCTCTGTGCCCTCAGTCAGGTATGTTTTATGTATGTCACATCTATCATGTTTTCATAACTTCTTCAGTTATCATCACAATGTTGTTATTCATCTGCTACTTGCTTTGCATCCTATTTCATATGTGTATGTGCTATACACATGACCTTATTCTGTTGTGTTACTGTGGCTGATTTTGTGTCTACTACATGCACTGATTTATTTGTCGTTGGATGTCACCCTTATAGTTTGGTGAAATGCTGATGCACAACATAATGCTTTTCACATCTCTGGAATGTTAGTCTGTCTACATATATTAATCTCAGTATTGCTATGTTGTTATTGGCATATGTTGTTTTATACCTCATTATTCCCATTGTAGTCAATGACATTTGTCAGACAACCTAAGTCTTTGCATAATTAATATCCTTCATCATAACCATGCTGACATCATTTTTGTCTGTCTCATTTTGAAGTTTTCAGTAGCAGTATGCATTTATGATTGGACATATCACTTCCATTATATTATTTTCTGTAGACTACTAGTGCTATCACAGCTTCTGGTATTCCATCTCAGTGTGATACACCATATCTCTGATAATGCTGACTGTACAATCTGCAGTTCCCTTTATCACAGCTTAATGATGTCATCACTTAGGATGCTCATAGCATGATGTACATGTTTATGACTTATTCAGCATTTGTTTTTGCTGAATTATGTTTATGCTGTATTTATCATGGATATCATATCAATGTTCCCAAAACTAACTGTGTGACAGACCCTTTCAACATTTTCCTTCGAGGTATGTGACTTTTTAAAACTCTTAATGTGGCTCATTATTGGTAATGATGTTCATGTCTGTGCCATACTGTTACTATGTTTGCCATTGTGTGCACTGTGTTTTAACATAACTGTGAGTCCTTTACAATATATGTTGCACTTCTGAACCTTTATTCGGCTACATTGCCATAGTTATCTTCAATTCAGGTTTATTTATTCATTTTGTTTTTATTTATTTTATGTTACTAGTACATGCCACTGTGGTCCTAATATGCTGTGCTTTTTGTTTTAATTGCAATTCAGATTCATTGCTTTATATGTACTTCATTTTAAGTGTATTTATAAATTATTTTTTCCATGTGTATATTACATTAGTAATGACTTTTGGTCTAATTCACATTTAAATAAAAAAATAGATAACCGCCTCCAGCACTTATTCATCTACCTACAGACCCTGCCTCTTCTCCTCAGGCAGTTTTCCATTTTAATGCCACCCTTTTGGGTACCTTAAGGCATAAAACAGATAGTAGTCAATGCAGTATGTCCCTGCTGGCTGAAGGCAAAGACACAAAAATGTTAAAGTCAGAATGCTGCACTGCAAAACAATTAGAAAAGAATACTGTTTCTCTCTCTCCATAACATCAGCCTCATACTGCTGGAGGTAGTCAGTAGGATGCTTCATCAGGTCACTGTACTTTTGACTGCATTGCTCATATTATTTATTTAACATTTGTTTACCGGGAAAGTCCAACTTGGACAGAGCCAATTTTCAGCAGAGGTCTGGAGAGAAATGCTCCACACACATGTCTTTGGAATTGGAATGTGGGAGGAAACCAGAGTACCTGGAGGAAACCCACATGAACACAGGGAGTACATGCAGACTCCACAAAGATGCACCACAGCTAACAATCGAACCTGAGAACCTCTTTTTGTGAGGCAACAATGCAAACTGCTGTGATACCAGTGCCAAAATTCACTACTCAACTAAGCTAGTATCAGGCATCACCTTTATAGAAGGGCCATCACAGGCCCTCAGTGGGCAAATAATATAGTCTTTTGCAACAGGCAATAAAAGATTTTTTTTTGCTGCACTAGGCAGGAGCCCTGCTAAAGTCAGTGCCTGGAAGCCATCTCCACTTTGCAGGTCAGAACATTGAGTCAAGTGGTAGCCTGATGTTCATAATCACAAACTATGATTCCATGCAATCCTCGACATCAAGCAACAAAGATGTAAGACGTAGCAAGCTACTACTGTAGACAGGCAGTGCTATGTACTTCATAGGGTCTGTGAAAAAGCATACTATGCACTTGACCTCCCAGATAAGGAATGGGGATGAGGTAACAGGGGAGCACGGTTTGTGGCTAATAATGCAGCATGTTATAGCAGTGATTTAAATATAACCATGCTACAACACCTCACTAGGATAATCACAGCACTATGAGATCAATGTTATCAGGCTAGAATGTATGGCCAACATATTGCAAGAAACTGTGCTATAGTGTACAATGCAGACATTGGAAGACATAACTGAAAAACAGTTTCTATTGCCATAATGGCATGCAACTAACAGAAAAGGTAACTGATAATGGACCTCAGAACAGCAGGGAATTCATTAGGGTGCATGGAAGTAGCATGGCCAGATATTATCAGAAGAGTTTGGGGTAACAGAGTATTTATTTATTTTATTTTACATTTGTTAACTGAGGGGTGTCTGACTGAGCCGAAAAGGCCCTTTTTCAGCAGAGGCCCGGGGAGAAAAGCTCCACAAAGAAAAATTACAGACACATTTAGTTATTTAGACATGATCAGTATACACACAAATTACAAGAGACATGTTTTTACAGTGGTATGCGGCACATAAGCAGTTACAGTGGAGAGAACAAACAAAAAAATATTAATTTTAAAAATAAAGGTAATTAATAGATTTGTGGTGTACAGCTGAAATTTGGAACATAGGTAGTTTACATACATAGTACACAGATACAGTACATACATTGTTGATTAGCCAGTGTTTGTGAGTAAGATTGAAAACTATTATCAAGTGCTCTAGATTTAGTATGTATATGTTATCCGCTTTTACTAGCCTGGGGAGCAATCATGGCACTGCCAACTTTGCTTGAGATGTTGCCTGATGAGGTCTTTAAAGGAGGCTTTGGATGATGTGTTTTGAATGCTAGTAGGGACAGAGTTCCATTTTTTAGCCACTGAACTACTATATAGTGCATCTCCAAAGCTATTGTAGCTGTTGGTGACTTCTAGTAGTAGTTTGCTTGATGATCTAAGAGGTGGTTTGGCTGAGTGATGTTGTACTAGGTTTTTGAGGGCAGGACACTTATTGGGGAGGTAATAGATAGAATGACAGAGGCAGAGCTGATTGTAGGTTAGGAGGTTGGGCAGTTCAAGCCAGTGGAACTGTCTCAAAGCAGTACAGTGATGAGTTCGATATGAGCAATTTGCAGCAAGCAGGCAATTATGTTATAGCAGGCTTCCATTTTGCTTAGTTCAGTTTTGTTGAGATTAGTCAGAATGGGAGATGCATAGAGTAGGGTGGATAGAAGTTGGGAGCGAGCAATGGCTGATCTTGTGTTGTTGGTAAGAAATGGTTTCATACGGTAGAGTGACCCCAGTTTGGCATGTACTTTTTTAATAGTTAAGTTGAGATGACTATCAAATTTTAGGTGGGAGTCTATGGTTATTCCCAATAGCTTAGCCTGTGCCACTGGAGCAATTGGAGTAGCATTTGTGGAGTAGATAGTGAATTGACTGTTAGTGTTTTTGTTAGAACTGGTTATAATCATAAGCTGAGTTTTCTTTGGATTGAGGATAAGTTGGGCTTTGGTAAGGTAGTTTTCAACATCAGAGAATGCTAGTTGAGTTGTTTGCAGGAGGTTCGGAATGTTTTGTGCAGCACAGATTAAGGTAGTGTCATCTGCATACTGAATTATAGATGCATGTTGTGTGGAGGTATGGAGGTCATTTGTGAAGACTGTGAATAGTAGTGGTCCTAAGATAAAACCCTCTGGGACTCCTATAGTTATGGGCAGCTGAGGAGAGAGAGAATTTTTCCATTTCACAGCTTGGTACCTGTTAGTTAAGTAGCTTTGGAACCAGGTAAGAGTGGAATTTGATAGATGATATTGGTTTAGTTTGTTTAGCAGGATTTGGTGTGAGACTGTGTCAAATGCTTTGGACATATCCAAAAAAAGAGTTGACACTTGTAGGCCTTCATTTTTGAGACAGTTTACTGTGTCTGTGAAGCAGAAGCGGGCTGTAGTGGTACTATGGGCAGGTCTGAAACCATGCTGAGTAGTTGACAGGATGTTGCTGTCTAGGAGATAGTTTAGCATCTGTGTATGGATGAATTTTTCTAGGATTTTGGCCAGGGGGGAGAGTAAAGCAATGGGTGTGTAGTTATTAAGTTCAGTGGATGTCCCACCTTTATGTATGGGTGTAACATAGGCCATTTTTCAGAGTTTGGGCACATAGTTTTCAACAATTGATCTGTTTATGAGAGTGGAGACTGGGATAGCAATAGCATCTGCTGTGAGTTTCAAGAAATAGCTGGGGAGTAGGTTGGCTGCTGTTGATGAGGTTTTTAGTTTGGAGAGCATGCTTTTGATTGAAGTGGTGGATACTGTTTTGAGGGTAAAGCTTGTATTAGTGTTATTTGTGTTGGGGGGGATAGTGAGGAAGGAACTGTCCTGTGATACTAAGGATAGAATTGAGTTCACAAAGTGGGAGTTGAATTGTGTTTCGATGGGAACTTTAGTGTCAGGGTTGGTTGGTCTGGGTGGATTCTAGTAGCTGGTTTACATTTTTCCAAAATTTTTTGGGTTGTGTTGGTATTTAGTTTGTAATGTTTTGTAGTAGGATTTTTGCCAGCCTAATGCATTTTTTTGCATGGTTGCGCAGTTCTTGGTGTTTCTTTGTTTTTTTGATAGTAAAGCCAGGCAGTGTCTCTGGACTTGAGGATTTGTTTGGTTTCTTTACTGAGCCAGGGGTTTGTAGAGGTTCTAGCTTTGATATTGCGCAATGGAACGACAGTGTCTAGGTGTTGTAGAAATGTTTTGTTGAAATATGCTACAGCCTGGTCCAGTGGGAGGGTTTTTAGGCGGGTCCAGTCACAGTTACAGAGTAAAGTGTTGAGGACCTCAGGAGAGAATTTTTTTGTGTTTATAGTGGATATATAGTTAGTGGTTTTGCATACGCTTGTTCTACTATGTATAAAGTATATTATGCTGTGGTCACTTAAGGTGTCTGGGAGACTGCCTGTGTGAGGGTACAATGTGGGGTTGTTAGTTAGAACCCAGTCAAGGATGGATTCCCTTTTAGATTTTTTATCACATCTAGTTGGAATTTGGACTAGCTGCTGGTAGCCATGGAGATTTATTAGATTACTTGGTGGTTCTGATATACAGGTGAACCAATCTAGGTTGAAGTCCCCCAGAATAATGGTTTCTTGTGAGTATGTGAAAGAACACCAGGATAAGAAGTCTTCAAGGATAGCATGTGTATTACCAGGTGGAATATAGATCACAATTGTAGTGATGACCTTTTTAGGGTGAAGTTGAAGTTGTGAGATAAGTATGTCCCAATTATTGGGGGGGGGTAGAAGTTTGGTAATTGACAGACAGTTAAGTTGGACTTGTACAGTAAGGCAGTTCCACCCGCTTTAAGAAGTGGTCCGTCTTGTCTAATGATATTGTAGCCGGTAGGGAGAACTTCTGAGTTAGCTATGTTTTTATTTAGCCAGGTTTCTGTTAAAGCAACTATGTCTGGGGAGTAGTGCGCTATTGTGGCCTGGAGTTCAGGTATTTTATTTTTGATACTTCTAATATTAATATTTAGCATTAAAAGATGGTTGGTTGTGCTGCTGTTGTTGATTTGCCCAGGGATGAAGAAAGTGGGGCTGTTATGTTCTGACATTTGTGTTGGAGCAGTTTGTGTTGGACAGGATGGATTTGGGCCTGGGTTGGGGTGGATATCCCCACTTATGGTGAGCCCGGAGTTAAAATGGTTATACAGATGTTGGAGTTTGTTGAGGAGTGTGAAAAAGTATTGTGCTTTTTTGGAGTAGGAATGAAAGCATATGTGTTTAGTTCTGAATTGGTCTGTTATGTAGTTCTTGAATAACTGTGGGCAGATATTACTATAATGTGTGGTGTCTGTATACGAGAGTGCATAATATAGTGCTGTGCTACTAAGTTTAGGGATATTGCTAGAGTGATAACTTGTGGTGTTGTAAAGAATTATGAGAAGACAGACTAGACTTAATTGTGTGATAGCCATGGTTATAAAGTTTAAGTTGTTTCTAGGTAGGGGATCTGAATAGGAATTATAGGGTTGCACTATATGTGGATGGGGAAGTAGTGTGGGTGATGTAAAAAATGCCTAGTGGGAATGAGAGTATTTGGGAGTATTTTGTGTGGAGCAAGTTGGTGTGGTATAATGTAATATGACTTGAGGAGCTGTGACTGGTGGAGGTGATGTGAGGGTGAGCTGTGGGTGTGGCAGTGATTAATATAAATGTAGAGGTAGTGGGGGCGGGAGGGAATAGGGGGCAGGGCAGCACAAGCATTAGCAAGGGCGAATGGAGTGGGGCAGAGCCAACCAAGACAAAAGAAAAAAGTAAGCATTACTTTACAAATCTGAACACTTTAAACAAATTCCTGAGGTCTAATGGCTTACCGGCAAGTAGAATGTAATTGCTGAAGAGCACTTGTGTCCTGGTGGGAGACTAGAAATTTAAAGATGGCTCCATGCTCAGCAGGATTCTAGTATAGACTTTGTATTGGGGGAGGGAGATAGCTCAATGGGTGTAAACCAGGTGGAATGCAAAGAAAGCAGAGAGACAATCAGTGGAAATCAGTGAAGGCCTCAGAGTGGGTAAGTAATAATTCAAACTACCTGTAAAGTGAAGGAGAGAAGAGACAGCAAAGTTTATTAAGGTTGGGAGTGAGTCTTCACATTGACTTGCTGATTAGTAACTAGTTTGTGCACAAATTAGAGTAGGGAGATACATTAGCAATGAAGGGGAATGTATAGAAATGCCAATAAACAGGTGGGCTACCAAGTGATACAAACTAAGGCAGAAAGCACTGAGAGGGCTGCTTGATGGTTAATTTAGTCACAGGGATGTGAATTAAATGTATACTGTCTATTGGACAGTTAGGATTAATGTACTAGCGGGGAGGGTGGGGAGGACACAAAGCTACAACAGTCAGTTTTATTAGCAAGCTAAGAACTACTATGAAATACTGCTAATGTAATAGCTTCACTCTCATAAAACATACAAGTAGAATGCCTGGGTGGACTGACCCTGCTCTTGAGGCTCAAAATGTATATCCTTGTTTAGCTTGCAGTACTGATTCCTTCTTATACTGTATGGGTGGAGTGGTAGCCGCAGACTGCAGATTTGCTTGAGTGTACTCTGAAGAGAGAGAGAAAAAAACGAGAGGATGAAGCTAGTAAAATGAGACAAAGACAGGTCAAAGGAAGTAATGAGGAGATAGGAGGGTGTAAAAGATGCAAATCTGAGGATAGTGTGGATAAAGCAGGAGAATAGATGCTACTGCTACAGTTTGAGAGTGCTTCAACAGTTACCACATCACAGTGCCATAACTTAGTTTGGAAACAGGTTAATAAATCATGCACAATACATTTATCAGCCAATTATCCTGTGCATACAAGAAAAAGGAAAATGAACACAACAGCACAGCAGAAGCAGTAGCAGAGACAACTGTAGTGCTAAGTCAGTAAATACTGTTTCTAACTCCAAGACTAGGTCAATTAGATGTACATTACAGTTATAACAGCAGAGTACATCTTCATATCAGGATAATGTCCTTCTATCAGTGGTGAGGGGCTCAAACTATTTGGGTACAATGCACAGGTGCAAGTCAAGTTACTTTCCTACCATACCGTGATTGGAGGATCACCCTGTCAGGGTACAGAGCACAGGGGCAGGTCAGAGTACTGTCCAGTTGTAGGGTTCAACCCTCTCAGAGTACAGAGTAGAAAAGCATCGCAGGTTGCTGTCTTGTTGTGGGGAATGGCTCACCCTGTCAGGCTACAGAGCACAATTGGTAGTCAAATTACTGCCCTATTGTAAGGGGGTGACCCTGTTGGGGTGCAGGTCACAAGGTCAGAGCAGGATACTGTCCTGTTGTGGGGAAGAGCTCACTCTCTCAAGGTACAGAGCTCAAGGGCAGGGCAGGTTACTGTCATCTTGTGTGGTGCTCATCCTCAAAGTGGGATCCAGCACTAGGCAGCCTAGGCATTTGGCTAGGGCATGCTGGATGGGAGGTGGGATGGTGCTGGCTGGAGGGCTGTCACAACATTTAATTTTTAATTAAAAAAAAATTAATTATATTTCATCTTTGATGGCATTCTTTTTTAAGAATGCACTCTGCATCTTTGTGTGCATCAAAACATGCATTCACATCAACACAGATGTAAACATTCCTGCTACTGTTTCTTTCCACTTGCAGAATTTAAACTTGCTTGCAGACAAGACATTTCTTCCTTGCTTGCTGACGTGAGATGAGACATTCCTACTTTTAGTAAGGTATGTGTATGTGCAATGCCCTGGTTAGGGATGGCAGGTTAGTTAATTAACTTACTCAGGTTCAAACCCTGCACTTTGGTTACAGGAAATGAGCCTGAATCCTCTACACCATCTAACAGATTGCTCAAGGCATATGGGTTTCAGCCAGGGTTGCCAGATTTCCAGACCCCCAGGTAGGGACAAAAAAAGAAGGTCTCTCGACAGACAAAAAAAAAAAAAAAAAAAAAAAAAAAAGGTCTTTGTCGGAACACAGTTCCACATTAAAGAACTGAGCTCACTCAGTAACTCTGCACTAAACACGGAGCTTCTGTGTTTAATGCATTACAGTTCGCATTCAACACAAGTAGCACCGTGTTTAGCGATTTTGATTGGCCTGTATACCGGCATATGGGCCAAAAGATCGCTAAACCTGAAACTTCGTTGTTTAACACGGAACACAAACTCCGTGTTTAGCAATTTTTGATTGGCCCGGTATCACGGGACAATCAAAAAAATAAAAATAAAAAAACAAACAAAGCGGAGGCTGGCGGGATTTAAACCATCAGGCTGCTGATCTCGGGACAGTCCCTGGCAACCCTGGTTTCAGCGCATTGTCAAGGGATGGTGAGTATCAAGGGAAGAGAAGTTTACTATTGCCCATGCTAAGTATGTTTTTAATGTGCAACCATTTTGTTTAGCAAATGCTCAGCAATGTTATAGCACCACAGTTAGCATACTTGCTTTGGTGCAGAAGACTGTGGGTTCAACTCCCACACCATGTAGGTGGATTTTGGATACTGTGTGCACTTTAAGGGGAATGGGGGTACTCCTTAGTGTATCCTCCTTTGAATGAGATGCCTAGGAACTGAACCTGTTTTCAGTTTGCCAGTTGCTCCCTATTGCAATATTACCAGCATACCATTTTTTTTAATGTAACATAGGCAATTTATTCTTCAAGAGCAGCAGGCACTGAATTCATAGATGAAATACTGACATGTAAAGTTGTTTGCCAGCATCAAACTCTTCATTAATCACATATCTCTTTAATGTGGAATTATTCAGATGAATTTTACGTCTGCAGAGATTGTGACTATTGACTGATATTCATCCATTGTAATGACAAAAGTCTGAGTGGCCTTTATGGTTGAAATCTTCTGAACTGGGTAGTTTTGTCATTATTGGTTCATACATTTTCTTTCATTGGGTACTGGAAGAATGTTCAAAACTACAAATTTAAAACATACAAATGGAGCTGTATTATACAAGGGATATAATTTAATACAAGCAGGAAGGTGAATCAAAGAACACATGCACATATGTATGCTCCTAAAAATGTGTTCAAGGGGCTTATGGTTTGAAAACAGCCCAAAGGTAAACTTAATCCATCACTGGCAAGCTGCATTTCCTTGAATGAATGTGAGTTTCAAGAGCAGAGAAGTTTACTGTTCATGCTACATCAATTTTCAATGTGTGACTATATTGTTTTGTTTAGTAAATGGTTATCGTTGTTTGTGCTATAAAATTTTAAATAAAAGTTTTAAATTAAATCCAAATATCTGTAATCTTTGTAGAAGTAAAGAAGAAAATAGTACTGTAGATCAATATGTCTGTACCTTTAAGAAACTATCCAAGGGCTTGCACAAGTGTATAAATGCTGAGCATGTGCAAGCTAGACTGACATTTTGTAGCTAGCTGTTGAGATGTAAGCATGTATGAAAGTTCTGTCTGTTAGCCAGGTTGTTTGCGTTTTATGATGCTGCTATCCATCCTGATGTGTTTCTATGTATTAAAGTGTCTAAAAGAAAACCCCTGCCTTCTTGTCATCTGTGTTAGAGGTGAATGAGTGACAAGTATGCACACTGACAGGTCTGAACGGTGTTTATGGCTACTGGGGAGAAATAGACAAGTAATGGAACACTACAATGGTTGGAGTGGTACTGTTGTTAGTGGGTGAGCTGCTGTGGGGAAAGGCCATAATCCATTACCTTGCCTAGGACCCCATTTCACCATGATCTGGCACTGCCCATCCTATCAGGGGCAGAGTATAAGAGAATGTCAAGTTACTCCTCTGTTGTGGAAGGATACCCCTGTCAAGACACAGAGCACAAAGGCAGGGGAGGTTACTGATCTGTTGTGGAAGAGCTCATCCTGTCAGGATACAGAACACAAGAATATGTCAAGTTCCTATGCTGCTGTGCAGGGATCCCCTGTTGGGGTACAGAGCATAAGGACAGGTCAGGTTACTGTCTTGTTGTGGGGAGTCTCACTCTGACAGGGTAGAGAGCACAAGGGCATGTCAAGTTACTATCCTTTTGTGGGAAGATCCCCCTGTTTGGGTATAGCACACAGGGGCATATAGCATACTGTCCTGTTGTGGGGAGCTAACATGGTGCTATCTGCACAAAGACCAATGCACCTGATTTAGGAAACAACACTCTTGTACAGTCATCTCCCTATGTACTGTTAGCATGGTATAACAGGATGTCAGCAGAAGCATCATTCACATTGCTGCTTACAGCAGTCTACAAGGTGTGAACAGTGACACCATATTAGTAGCGCACTTCTCAACTGTCCCTGATTTTTCAGACAGCTCTGAGTTTGACTCATATTTTTGCCCTGTTCCTCATATTTTTTTTCTGGTAAATTACTTAAGGATTTCAGTCGGTCAGTAATGCCAGACATTAGACTTTTATGCTTTTTATTGTTCAGAAAATGTTTAGTGATGTGAAATCTGAGGTTCTAGTAACTTTTTTGTGAATTAGAATAATATTTAGCAATTGACCATAGTTTGGGGCCTTCCTCTACCCATTATTGTTGATTTCATCCAGAAGTTTTGAGAAGTGTGATTAGCAGACAGGCCCTGGTCAACACATGGATGCAGCCTGACAATACTGAGACCACTGACATATGCCTCGGCCAGTCTTGTTATACACAGACTGATTCACATGTGTAGCCCACAGGTGTTCATGACTCCAAGGCACAGGATATTGTTAGGGACAGATCGACCACAGTATCTGGACTGTCAATACAGATGCTTCTCACAAAGTTGGAGTATTTTCTAGAAGCCCTGTCCACAGCAGATGAAAAATATCCTCATATCTGGCAGTAGCTTGGGTGTGAGATTTGGGCTGGTAATGACTGCCTGAGAGCTGGAAGACAATGCACATATTTATTAACACCAAGAACTAGTACCATTGTACAGTTACCATCTGGTCCAAATGTGTCATTCAGCAGAACATACTTGTGTATCTGTTCTCCATGTACATTGGGGCTGCAACCCCAAGAACCTGCACCTTTGAGTATGTATGTGCCTGTAGGCTATAGAAATAATTGGCATGTTGCAGCATATGTGTGACATGTTGGTAGGAGTGTCATAGATACTCCAGTTTGCCATAAATATTTTATTTTTATGCTTTCACAGGTTCCGCTAATGTAGGGCCCAGTATGAGAACCAGCCATATGCCTGAGGTCAACAGGTTACCTAAAAATGGAGGTGATGGTATCCTGTAGGCTATAGAAATAATTGGCATGTTGCAGCATATGTGTGACATGTTGGTGGGAGTGTCACTGATGCTCCAGTATCGCTACAAATATTTTATTTTTATGCTTTCACAGGTTCCGCTAATGTAGGGCCCAGTATGAGAACCAGCCATATGCCTGATGTCAGCAGGTTACCTGTGAATGGTGGTGTTGGCATCCTGTACATGGCACAGTCTGATGGTATAGTGGCACTGTTAAAATTCTATCACTGGAGGGCATGCATATCCCTAACATAACAAGCTCATGGAAAGTCAGGATGAAAATGGTGTATATTCCTATGTTTAGCAGTAGATCCCAAGTCCATATTATCCCTATGCAAGCTGCACTAGAGGCAACACCGCAGATGGTATCAGTGAACTGAGCTGCCCTGAGGATAGTGTACCTACTATAGAGGAGTGCAGTGTTAGTACTCATCACTGCTCTGACTCCAGAACACAACCTGTTCTGAGTTTCACCCTTGATATCAATCAGCATACATGCTGGTCAGTAATGCAACCACACACAGCCACTAAACTCACTGTGTAAGAGATAATGAATGTACTGTGTGACCTCGTTAAGGTCCTAAAACTGTTGCAGAGACTGCTTGACATGATATCTTCCAACTCATGCAAAGTGGCAAGGCATGCAATGACCTGGAAAAGACACGCTTGCTAAGGTCAATGATGGGCATGTTGACATCTAGTGCTGCATCCATGAAGAAACAGGCAGATACCCACCATGGCAATGCTAGGGGCCAAATGCATGATGCATGGTCACAAGCCAGGCATATGCAGATAGCACGCATTGTGCCAGTATCACTATTGCTTCTGTCCATGGCTGCCTCCATCCCCATGCATTTATAGTGCTATGGCCTCCACTCTTCTGATTCAATTGTGGAGCATTTCACCAAGACAAACATTCTGGGTACCACAGTTCCTCACCATCCATATGCCTTGTTGGCCTACTGAATACAATGAATAGCTGCAGAGCTTTATGGGCTCATGGATACCAAATATCTACAGCCTCCTCAAAGGAAAGCAACAACAGCTGGGATCCCACACACATTCTCAAAGTGCTACTCCATCCATTGAATAGACAAGCTCCAGTCCTGAAAGAGCACAGCCATATATTACATAAGGACAGCTTTCACAACATGGAAGTTCTATCCTGACACTGAAAGATATGATCCCTCACCCTGAGCTTGTGGCTGCATGCATGGCTACCACTTCTACCTCTCATAACCCTCACACCAGCATTAGTACTGCTGTCCCCTTTCACTGTGGTCTACCCTACCTGTGCAGATAATGATGATTATGTACTGCACACCCCTTTGGCATGTGTAAGTATGGTAATGTGCCTGCAGATCCTGGGCTGTGCTCGCAAATGGTCTGTTATGATCAATGTACTACCCAGGTAAGCAGACTAACCAACTAAATAAATAAATAAATGTCTGATGTTCAGTCAATACACAGTGCTATATAGCTGAGTATGTTAATCATACCTCTCAACTGCCTAGATTTTCATAGACTGTCCAGATATTTGCCTTATATTTTTAGTCAGTTCCTCATAAAATCTATGTTTTTTTTTTTTTGGGGGGGGGAATTGGCGAGGATTTAAGTCACTAAATAATGACATACATTTGAGTTTCAGACTACATATACTTAGCAAAATGTATGCTAATACAAATCCTGTTACTCTAGCAACCTTCTAAATCTATAACACCAACATTTAAAATTTGTCCCTGTTTTTGGGCTTTTGCCCCCTCCCCATTATTTTAGGATTTGACCAGCTTTCCTGCACTAAGAGGTTGAAAGGTATGATGTTAACACATGCATGCATGCATTACTTTTATTCTGTGTCCTCCATGTCATAGCAAATAGTAATAGACCAGATGGCATGTTTCTGCTAGTGCAGGTACATTTTGCACCCACCCCTGCCTGCATGGGGTACCCCTACACCTATTTCCTCAGATAACTTTTCACTAGACTGCTCATCATCTGCTATGATAAGTATGTCCAGATGTACTGTGATGTTCTTACCGTGTAAGTCCTTTTCATAATCTCATATTGTATGGAATGGTTCAGAGTGCGAAATGTTACAACATGGATTCAAGGCATACTAAAGTGTGCCACCACATGTGTCCAGGCAAAGGAAGTGAGCCATTACAATCCAAGCACATGCTTGATGATATTTTGTGTCTGTGCCAGTGCAGTGGTATGCCATGTCCACATTAATCCCCTGGATTACTGATAGGGGTCATCACTCACAGTTCCAAAGCATAGCCTGAATCACCTGGTACAAACATCAGTGGAGAACATTATTAGAGGCCTGCTGCCAACTATCAGAACTCTGTGGATAGTACCTACTAACTTGATGACCCAGTGGAAAGTCACCCTACATAAAACACTGGCAGAGGATATAAGAATAAAGTGAACTGCCTGGATGGTGCAAGGACACATTTTATATAATATCCTGTGCATTGTGTGCCACCTGACAGCCGAGAGACTGGAAGCTTTTTCAGTTGATATACCAGATGTTAAGTGGAACAGTGAGCTCTTGATGGCAATGTGGATTCACTATCCCCCTGACTTCAAGGAAATAGACTATGCTACAGAATGCTAGCATTGTAATGATTCTTTCCTCTGCCATCATTAGAAACCAAATAATTCATTCCATATTGTGCAGTATCACATATTTGAACAGGTATTGACATCTTAGAAATTCCTAACATATCCTGTGTGGAATGCTGAGTGGCTGCCATAGCACAGATGGTTAATGCTGCTACAGAAATGTTGGTGTCCACTGGGATAGGCATTGCTCTCATTCCCCTTGATTCAATATGAGGGCAGCACTTGCTCTTTTACAGTGCCTTTGTCCACAAAGTAGCAGTTGGCAATGTCCTCTTCATAAACATGATGTTATGTTAGCCACTGATCATCCCATCTGTGTTGTAGGATGACAACCTGTAACACTGGCACAAATGCTGGTTATAAAGGTGGCCACTAACACGTGTGTCATGCTAGTACTGATGCTGCTCTTAGTATTACTAACACAGTTGAATATCCTGTACTCTGGCAAATCCTGTTGGCTAAATAACTGATTGCCTCACTTATCAGTGATGAATGCATATATTTCTGAATTGCACAACCATGTTTGAATTCACCCTTTGCATATGCAATAACTCTCACTGACATATTGCCAGTCATTTGCAGACATTATGCAGTCATCTGCATACTATATCATGCATACTGCCATTTCATGAATAGTGCAATCGTACTTCTTGTGTCTCTGAATCATCTCCTTCTTGCGCATCATCACGCACCATCCTATTTTACATAATTTTGTCCATTACATTTTTCAATATGAATGACTAAACGAATAATATTAAAATACCAAATTCATATATTTAAATTAGCATTTAGGATGGTCCATCAATGGCTAAGAACTCAGCCATAAATATAAGAAAAACTATAGTTACTGCCTCTTCCATGGGAAAAGGGATATTTTCACCTCATCTCACATCTAATTTTAATTTTCTTTATCAAACTCTAAAACATCCATAGCCTGAATGATAAAATCAGGAAAGCAATACATTTTGTGAGAAATTAATTATTTTGGATTTCTTTACTATGTATGGCATCATTTTGCTAAACGTTTGTTATTCTTTGTTAGCTTTATTTGCATATGCATATCTATATAGTTTCAACACTTTAATCAAAAATGTAATTATAAAAAAAACTAGTTTGTTCAATAAATGCTGGATGTACACTCATACCCTATCAGTAACTTCCATAATCCCTCTAATAGTTTGCACCTCGTACAATTACCCCCTTCAGCCTTCCATAGTTATTACTCTGTAACTTTATAAATGCAAAGGTGACATATTTGGGTAAAGGACTGGAAGAGATGAATACATATAATGTGTAGTCCTGATTCACTGTCCTGGACATTAAAACAGGAAATCATCATAATGCAGCCTCCCTTCTTTTGAGGCAGAACAGAATGTACTTGTTTAATTCCAGTGCTTTAACCAGTGTAAGTATTCTCTGATCAACCTGCAGTTATCTGTTTGTATAGCTAAATTGAAATGTTTCACCTGCCTTTAAAGGAGCCTAAGAATGTAAACCAAGTGACATTATGAAGGGCCTTAGATTAGTTCATAGGCTCATAAGCAGTTTCTAGGCAAGTAATCCAGAAGATTATTAGGAAGCCTAGCCTAAATTTCAAATCACACCAAAGTATTGTCTAGTTAAGTAACTTTCTCATGGTAATGAGTGAAGGTGGAGAGATTTAAACCTTGTACTCTTGGGACAGGAACCAGCTAATTAACATGTTAGAGAAGCTTTCTTTGCCAAGGGTATAGGGTGGGAGACTTGAGATTTAGTCTTCTGAGCTACCAGCTAACGTGCATAGATGAAATAATTCTTCCTTTATATTATTCATAGGTAGGTACTAGGCTATTGGCCCTAGGGCCTATATAAGCCTAGCCAAATGGTACCCTGGCTTTTGCCACCCAAGAAAATTATTTTCCTGTGCCTCTGTCAAGCAGAGCCACTGAAGTGATCCCTGGGGTGAATTTCCTATCTCCCATCCAATCATCAAGATTTTTCTTGAAAAATGCTAATGAGGAGCTTTGTTTGATATAGATAGGTAGTTTATTCCAGAGGATGGGATGTTTCTGGGACAGGAATCTATCCCTCCAGCATGTTCTGCTTATTGTGGTGACAAGGTTTAGGTCCCTAGAGCATATAGCTAGGAGGTATTGGGATTTCTTTAAGTGGAGCATGTCCAACAGCTCTGGGTTTGACATAGCTTTGTATGTTAGGCAGAGATTGCCTCTGAGTAGGCAATATGCGACAGAGTAAAGCTGGAGTTTTTTTAGACAGTCTGCATAGGGCATCTGTTTGAGGCCAGTAATCCTCTTTGTGAGGTATTTCTGCAACCTCCTTTCCAGTTGGTGTAAATGTCTTGTGAGGTACATACCAAAAGGGGCATTGTACTCTATAATGGGTCTAATGAGTGATGAGTAGAGGGGAACAATGACCCTTTTTTTTCCTGGATGAGAAACCTTTTGTGTGAGGTGTGCCACTTAGAAGGATTTCCTGACTACTGTGGTGATGTAATTACCAAAGTAGAGACTACTGTCCACCTGTGTCTCAAGGTCTGTTATCACACTTTCGGTGTTAAGTAGACTATTGCCTATGCGGTAGTTCATGGGTACAGAGGTTTTACCAAAAGGGATGTCAATGAACTTTTTGGCATTGAGCTTGAGGCCATGGCTTTGACACCAGGCATCTGTCTCAGCGGGGCCCTTTTGTAGGATGTCCACATCGTTAGGAGTTTTGATTATGGCTCCTAGTTTGCAGTCATCTGTGAACTTTTTTAGCCAAAGACCTGTGTTAGCCTGTACTTCAGAGAAGTAGATACCAAACAGGAGAGGACCCAGGACTGAACCCTGTGGTACTCCACTTGTCACTGGTCTGAAGTTGGATTTAGGGTCTGCTACTTTCACAGTATGGGTTCTGTCAGTGAGCCAGTTGGGAACCCATCTTGTGACATAGGGATTTATACCTAGTTTAGTGAGTTTATCTATAATTCCAGAGTGGGGGATGGTGTTGAAAGCCTTGGTGAGATCTAGATAGGCTGTGTGAACCACCTTACCCTCATCTATGGCTTTGGTGACCACTTCAAAGAAGTCTCTCAGGTTTAGGAAACATGATCTGCCTTTTACAAACACGAACTGGGTGGGGTCCAGACTTTGGAGATTACCAATGTCATTGTTTATAAGTTCCATGATGATACGTAACATAGCCTTGCAGAACAGGCTCATCAGGCTGATGGGGCGGTAGTTCCCAGGGTCCGTGGTGGCTCCCCCTTTGTGGAGTGGGATAACCATTGCTGTTCACCATTCAGTGGGCACAAAACCTGAGATGAGGCTATAATTGAACATGGTACTTAGGTGGGGTGCCAGTTCATTCTGTAGTTCATGTAGAACGCAGCCTGGGATGTTGTCAGGTCCCATGGATGCTGTGTTCTTGGCTTTGGAGAGTGTGCTATTTTTACCTGTGCAGCAGTGATTACAGGAACTTTGCATTCTTCCAGTAGAGAGATGGGCTCTTTAGGGGGTGAGAAAGGGGTAAAGTTAACACTGAACCTATCTGCCAGGATGTTGGAAATATCAGTTGGTTCTGTATATTTAGTGCCATTGTGCTGTACCTCAGAGCAGATCTGAGTGTTGCCATTGAGATTATTCACATAGCTATAGAATGCTTTGTGGTTGTCTTTAGAATCAGTGGCAATTTTGTTTTCATAACTAGCTTTGGAAGATTTTATGAGGGAACTCAGCTTCTTACTGAGGTTGACCATGGAGTTCCTCCAATCATGGGATTTTACTCTTTTTTGCAACAGTTTCTTTCTTCTGTTGTAGAATTTGTTTTTATTTATTCATTGCTTGTTTTGTGTTTGCTTTTTAACTGTTTTTGAAAACAGTCTTATTTAGTCTTCCCAATATTTGTATCAGTGAGGAGAGTTATGTGAGTTTGTAAAGTTACAGCAGATAGTAATTATACATAGCCTGCCATGTATGTAAGGATAATATGCCCCAGGATTTAATAAAATCTGTGTAGGCACAGAGTAGAGCCTACACAGACTGTTACCATGTACATGTACATGGTTCCCCCTCAGCAGAGTGCCATGCATATTAATGATGGTGAGTTGCTGAGAGAGAGCTGCGGAACACGGGTACTGAATTGGTGTAGGGAGAGGTGTAGAGGTAACCATGTCCACAGATGAGTAAGAGACTCCCTGAACTGTCTGTTAGTGTTACGTTAATTGTTTAATTTTTTTTAATAAAAAAGCATGTTTGCATGGTGCGGCATGGAGTGCAGCAATGCTAAGCAGTGCCCAAACAATGTCCAGACTTCTAAAAATAGAAATTGGATGTATTAACTTATTTATTTAAATGTATCTTTACGCATAACTGAGTGTGTTTGTGCAGTAGGGCATGGTGCTCAGCACTGCTTATAGGTAGTTCAGTGTTATATGTAAAGGTAAACCGGATGTCTGACTATCCACGTAGCTTTATGGGTAGAGTCACGGCTCTATGTGTAGTAGGTCCAGGGTTTGAATACATGGAAGACAAATAAGTATTTAATTTTAAAATGCACATTTTGCAGATTAATTTGCAATATATCTCTGCTGCACTCTGCTAATCTCTGCTGAGACCTACTAAGACCTGCTAAGCAGTGCATAAACATGATAATGGCTGGCAATGTTTATGCCCTGCTTGACACTGCTTGGCTGGTTTGCACTCTGCTAAGCTCTGCTAAGACTCTTGTTCCTTCATGGTTTCCATCTTCTCATTTCAGTTGTGCTGGTTTGTGCAGTGCTAAGAGATGTGGCACTTTTTTGAATGTTGCCCAAAGACATGTAAGGATGGGAAAACAGCCTATATTAAGCCCAATAGGCGGGGACACAGCAGAATCCATTGGAGTTCTATGGCAAGTGTTTGTGAAGGTGCGCACTTTTGCGTGCAACGTTAGGGCATTCCGGAGTCCAGGGTCATGGTTGGATTTATAGCAAAAAACCATGAAGACCAGCTGCTGCAGAGTGTAAGGCAGAGGCCTGGGACAGGCTGGCCAGAGAAGTCACCAGGTTATTGATATCCCCACACAGGTGAGCAGTGTAGTCACCACCATGATGACCTAAAACAAAGAAAGGGGGATCTCTTGGACACCTGGGTCCAAGAAGCTCAGGCAAGGAATGCTCCACAAGTATGTAAGTAATTTTACCTATGTTTCAGCAATATCTAATCTGAATGTCTGCAAGTCTGGTATGCATAATGGTGTGCTTCTCTCCCAACAGCTGCAGAGGAGAGGGATCACAATGCTGAGTGACACACCAGGTACCTGGCCAGGTTGCGCTGTGAGTCTGGTAAGTACGGATGTATTATGCTAAGTGTAGTGATATAAGCAAAAAGGGGTAAAGCATTAAGTGCATTAAAGTATATACAATAAAGTGTGTAGTGCAATAATCATGGAATTAGAGCTGTTTTGAAAGAAATTAATAATGCCAACTGTTGTGCAATAAAAACAAAAAACAATACCTATACCTGCATTAAAGTATATACAATAGTGCATTAAATGAGGAATTGGAGCTGTTTTGAAAGAAACGAATAATGCCAACTGTTGTGTAATAAAAACATGAAATACCAGTAACTGCATTAAAGTATATATAATAAAGTCTGTACTGCAAAAAATGTGGAATTAGAGCTATATTGAAAAACATAAATAATGCCAACTGTTCTGCAAAAAATGTATCAATACAAATAACACCAAGAAAAATGGTGTACATCAGGATTGTCTTGTTGTAACCATTGCAGTAGAGCTATATGCATTCAGGCTGTAAGGTAAGGTGCTGCAGTCAAACATAACACTATAATAGCTGTAGAATGCAAATGTAATGACTGACAGTTGTATTGTCTAACACATATAGTACAGTTCAAGGCTGTCTCTAGTCCAGTATTGTTAACATAATGCTCTGTCATCCACAAACATCAGGTAAGGAAGGTATATGGGTGAGCTAGCCCACTACATGATCTTATATTGTTTGTTGACTTCACAGATATTAAAACCCACTCACAATAAAGTGCATACTCCACATTATTAGACTGATATATAGGTTCATCGGTTCATACTAGGCTATCTGCCCTAGGGCATTTATAAGCCTAGCCAGAGTGTGTTTGGCTTTCGCCACCCATTTTAAATTAATTTTGCTATGCCTTTTCGAGGTTAGTATACTGTGTCTCTGTCTAACAGTGACACAGAAGTGATACCCGGGGTAAACCTATGATCTCCCATCCACTCATCAAGATTCCTCTTGAAGAGAGTCAGTGAGGGACTCTGCCTAACCTGGACTGGGATTTTATTCCAGAGTGAAGGGAGCCTCTGGGTTATGAATCTGTCCCTCCAGCATGTCCTATTTATTTCAGTGCTGAGGTTCAAGTCTCTCGAGCGTAGCTCGATGGGATTTGGATTTTCTGAGGTGCAGCATGTCCATTAATTCCGGGTTGGACATGGCTTTATACATCAGGCACAGATCGCCTCTGAGCAGGCGGTATGCCACTGAGTAGAGCTGGAGTTTCTTTAACCGGGCAGCATATGGAATGTGTTTGAGCCCTTTGATCCTCTTGGTGAGGTACTTTTGGGGTCTTTCCAGTTGCTGCAGGTGTCTGGTAAAGTACATCCCAAAAGGGGCATTGTACTCAATTATGGGCCTGATGAGGGATGAGTAAAGAGGCACGATGACCTCCCCTGATCTAGATGTGAATCCCTTCATGATTAGGTGGGCTATATAAAATGTTTTTTTAACCACTTTGGCCACGTGGTTGTCAAATGAGAGATTGCTATCAACTTGGGTCCCCAGGTCCCTAATTACTTCTTCTGTACTTAATGGATTACCACCTATGTGGTAATTTGTGGGCACTTTGTTTTTGCCAAAGGGGATGACTATACACTTTTTGGCATTTAGCTTGAGGCCATGGCTCTGGCACCAGTTGTCTCTTTCTATGAGGCCCTTTTGGAGGATGCTTGTGTCGGCTGGAGAGTCGATTATGGTGCCCAGTTATAGCGTACCTACTATCTGCATTATTCTTGTATTTCATACATGTGTGTTCCACTGTCACTGCAGTCTAGTATAACACTATAGTAGTACTGCCAGATCATAGTTTGGTTCCAGGTAAGTTCTAGGCAAATATCAGTCAGTCAGTAATTAGCAGTGAGTCAGTAGCTCATTTTGTTAAATGCTTTGTATATAGTGCATTTTGCAAACACAGACCAAGGTTCGAATCCAGTGCTAGGTAACACTAAATATTACAGTAGCAGTCAAGTAATGCTCACAGTTTCTCTCTCCTCATGAACTACAGGTAAATTGGTGAGGTAGCCCATATTATGAGTAGATAATTTTATATTTAGATTTCCCAGACTGTTAAAATCATTAGCAGGAATGCGTAAACTCAGCAATGTGCAGTCAGGAATTATATGTGTAATTCTGATATGACTGTATGCAACGTTGCTGCAGTCGTAGTCACTGCTATTGAGTTCTATTCCCATGCCTGCCAACCAAGGCATGACTGCTGTTTACTGTCTGTACTGTACACATGCATGTCCCTCAAGTGTCATGATTTCACATTATGTAATTAATAGCACATAATCCACCTGTTACAGTAATACCATGGCAATGAGTACCTAGATTGCAAAGTATCACCATTTCAGCCCACAGAGCACAGTGGTAGTTACATAGGTTCACCTGATGTGCAAGTGTTCTGTGTAGGTGTGCCCCTGCAGTTGTTACCATTTTACCCATAGTGTTCCATGCATATAGCTTGAGAGGTATGTACATGCTACATCAGCTACAGGAGACTTTTACTCACTGTAACATAAAGAAAATACAGACCCGAGAGTAGATAGTAGTACTGTTGTCACCCAGGATCAACTGCCGGCCATGGTGCGCAGAATTGTTCATCAGAGCTATGAATGCTGCCTGCACCAAATTGAGAGTACGCTAGTTGACCTGGTGGGGCAAGCTTGCCCTGGTGCCCAGCCTCCAGCACAGCCTCCCTTGGGTCAGTGAAGGAGCAGTGTCGACTGTCCCACAGGTGGGGATGTGATGTGAGTCATGCTGCTGCTATCTGGAGGCACATGGGACTTGGTTCCTTAGCAACCTCCCTATCCTTGTTTACCCTCTCATGTGTCACACACAGCCTCTTTCTGCTGTCTTGTCTGTCTTGTCTGTCTGCTAACACATCCTCTCCTACCCAATTTACCTCCCCACATGTACCTATGTCCCTTCCCCTACATTCCACTCTTTCCTTAAAAAAATGGGCACCTGTCCCCCAAAAAATATTGCCCCATACAAAGCTCTCCGTGTCACACACGTGTCTGTTGGACACCACTAATCTCATCTAATTGGCTTGACATCACAGTTATGTTGTCATCACCCCTCTTTCTGGGGTTTGAGAGTGCAAATTAATTTACAAACTCTGTCAAAATGCACAGCTGTTGCTGTTCATGATATGGATAGCTAAGATCTATATTACTAGAATGAATGCTTAAATGTTCAAATCTGTAAAGGCCGACCTTTACAGATTGAACACTTAAACATTCGAAATAGTAAAAAAGTAAATAATAAAAATAAGTAGAAAGGGTTTAGGCAGGGGAGCAAGCCCCTCTGCACCCCCCACACACCCCGCTACTTAAAGATACCAACTCCGAGATCGCACTTCAGTGAACTACAGTGTGGAAATGGGAAATTTCCCATTCCCTACACTGTAGTGCGATCTTGGAGTTGGTATATTAAAGTAGGGGGGTTGCAGGGGTGCAGCACCCACGTGGGAGGTGCAGGGGGCTTGCCCCCCTGCTTAAACCCTTTAGTTTTTTTGTGTTGTGTATTTTTTTTTAATTTTTGTAAAAATTTGACCGCTTAACTGTTCGATCTCTAAAGGTCGACCTTTAGAGATTCGAACATTTAAGCAATTGTGCATCTAATATAGACCTGGATAGCTATGGGTCTTTCCTACACCCTTCCTGCACATCCCTAACTGCCTTTCACTATGTTTTCCCCCTGCTCTCCCTCATTTCATCAGTTTCTATCATCCCCTTTTACTTTTTTTTTATATTTGTAGCACTTGTTTGTGCACAGCTAAGCGAAGCGGTGGGGTGTGGCACAATGCTTTTCTAGGCTAAGCTTAAATGAGGTTTAATGATTAAACGTGTTTCTTACATTGTCAGACACATAAAAAATGAACACCACTGCTGTGTTTTGGACCCGAGCCTCTCTCACCTACAGCCCACTGCATTAACCCACCACACCACAAAGATCTGATGTAAAACATCTGCCACTTACAGTCATTAGGCATGTAACTGAAATAAAAGCTAATGGGAAAAATGGGAGTGTACATTGGCTTCTGGTGCAATAATACACCAGTAGACAGCCACAGACATAATAATGGATGTGAGTGATGCCTGTGACAGCAGGTATATGTGCCCTTTTATCACAACTTGTAGAAAGACACCTTCTAAGTCAGCAATAGCAAAGTACATGTACAGCTGGGACCTTGGTACAGACATACATCCATGTAAAGCCATGCACATACTGATGGATGTGAAAATGTTTCACACAGCCTGTATATGTGCACATATATCTTGCCACTACCATGTGCTTGCAGTGACTCATTAGTGTAGTCTTTTAAATGCCTTGCATGCAGTGCATTTTGCCACACACAGTCCTCAGTTCAAAACCAGATTTGTCTAGCAGTTCAATTACATTATTGTGAAGATAGCAAGTAATGAATGAGTCATGCAATCCTAATCCACACTGGTTACTGCTAGTTAATCAACTGCTACCCACTTTTGCAAGTCAGCGGCCTGCAGGTAGGGACACACTACACATATCCGTATAGCCTAACTATATGTAGCCTACTACTCCATTATTGGCACTGTTGTATAACAGACATACCTTAATCACATGCCTTGATTGGATTGTACAGGGTACCTTTACCCTGGCTCTGCAATACTGACAGGGCTGCCACAGCTGCCACAGTTACACGTACAGCTTGCTGTCTTCAAACGTGTCCACACTCCCCCTTATGTGCACTGGGCTGAAACAGCAGCTGCAGCTTGTATCATACACAACTGTATGCAAAGGATATATGCTACATACCTACAATACCTCCCAACCCCATAGAACAAGGGATCTAGACACAGCCAGATGTAATGAGAGGATGGGGTTAAGGCCCACAGATAGGGACATGTGTAACAGTTTGTCCCTACAAAGATAGTAGGTTGATAGATTAACATCTATTGCATTAGCATGCATATTCTGATGGGTATGAAGTTTGACACTCAGTTGTGGCTCTTTCCTTACTGACTTCAACCCACAATGTTTGCCGATGAACTGCCAAATGACCATTATGTCATGGGACACTGATCACACATATGAGGCGAAACTGTGTACATACTTCATAAATCTATACAGTTGACAGTTATGGTACCTTCCCTCTGTGATGCTGTACTCTCCACACCTCAGTGATGTCCATCTTAACAACTAAGAAAGGGGACCAGACCTTACATATTGCACTGTGGTGGCATGTCATTGACCAATGATAGCGCAATTCAGTTATTTTGGTTGCAATTAAAAATTCTCAGCCACAGGTTGGTGCAGAGGAAATCACCTGCTAATGAGCAGTACCATAAAAGGACAAGCAACTGCTTATGGGGAACAGCTCCGTATGAGACTTCACTCACGAGGATAGTGGATTTCAAAAAGTACAACAGTAGCAAAGTTCAAAAAAGGAGTATTGCACTCTAGCAGGTATGTAATAGATTTCTCCATATAACAGGATGTGGATGGGAGGATGGAGTTATGGGAAATAGTGATTACAACAGTAAGCCTGTCTTAGATCTATGGTAATGATGTGTCAGTGATACTCTGCTGTCCTACACCTACAGGCATGCCTCTCAACTGTCCCTGATTTTTCATCACATCTCAGCTCTGTTGCTGTCAATCCCTCCTAAAATGGTTGGTTGTTGTAGGAAAGCTAGTGATTTATACAGACTACATAGTGACAATGAGTAAGGGTGTGCACTTCTGTAATATCAAACGATGTACTGTACTTCACCCCCCCCATTCAGTCAGTGTCTTGCATACACAGTTCTAACATGTTAAAATTGTGTGTGAATGCCCCTGATGTACTGTGGCTAAGTCCCTGTTTCTGCTTACATATGTCCCTGTTTGGTGGATGGCTATGCCTAACATACCTGTCAACCCCTTACAGCATGAAACAAGGATAAAGCCATAATATATGGGAGGGGGGGGGGCAAAGGCCCAAACCCAGCGACAGTGTTTACATATTTGTTGGAGATCCACACATTTGTATATAAATGACCAAAAGTATGACGCAAACATCCTGACATTCTGAAAACATCTGTAAAGTTGAGAGGTATGATGCCTACAGGGAACATATACTACAGCAGGTTGACATTGTTTTCTGTCATTGTAGCACACTGATGCTGCTGGACTGTCCCCATACAGTTGTTGTAATAGCACACTGTTAAACTTGTCTGGCAGTGGCCATATGATATATTAGTGGGAGTGTGCCCATGGGGGACACACCACAGTAGACTGCAATGCCGGGTGTTGCAACATACAGCAGAATCTGTCATGGCACACAGGGACATACCCCAGTATTGCTACTATTTTGGTGTTCTTCACACATGTAGAATTTTGCCAGATTGGGTATCCTCAATCACCCCTCCCAGATACTTGAAGCTGTTTACCTGTTCCACTATCTTCCCCTTCTGTCTCTGTTCTCAGCTTCTTCTGATTTCCCCAGTTTGCTGCCATTACCACCATCTTATCTGTGCTTAGTTTCATCCCATGTGCCTTCAGATTTTCATTCCATTCTTCTATCGTTTGCTGAAGTTCTAGCTCAGACTCTGCCCGTTCTGGTACATCATCTGCATACAGCAGCTCTGCTGATCTGTCCCCTCCAACCTGTTTGCTAATGTAGTCCATCATCAGTATGAACAGCAGTGGTCTCAGAGCTGAACCCTGATGAACACCCACTCCCACTGGGAAGCCCTCTGTGAGGCCGAACACTATTCGTACTTGAGTCACTGGGTCCTTGTACATAGTCTGCACTAATTCTACCAATGTTTTCGGGACTTTAAACCACTGCAGTACTGCCCAGATTAGCTTTCTTGGGACCTTGTCATATGCTTTCTCCAAGTCTAGGAATGCCAAGTTGGACTCTCTCCTCATCTTTAGCTTCTTCTCAAGTATTTGTCTCAATGCAAACATCAGATCAATTGTGCTGCATCCTGTTCTGAATCCAAGCTGCCCACCTCCTATCTTACATTTTACTACTCTGCGTATCCATTTATCAATCACCCTCTCCAGAATTTTCATGCAATGTGGAAGGAGTTTGATCCCTCTGTACTGCTCACAGTTGTGGATCTCCCCTTTGTTTTTGTACACTGGCATGAGTATGCTTATTCTTCAGTCATCTGGGATATGCCTTTCTCTTCACACTGCAATTAGTACCCTTAAGAGTAATTTCTCCCCTATCTCACCCAGCATCTTTATCATATCTGCTGTGAACTCATCTAAGCCTGTTGTTTTCCCTGACTTCATCTTCCTTAGTGCTGTTCTTACTTCTTCTAAGGTTGGCTCTTCTTCTTCTGTTTCTGGGGTAGTACAACTTCTGTGATGTTTTCTTTATTCAGAAGCTGCTGGAAATACTCCTTCCATTTGCCTTTAATGTCCTGTGGACTAGTGAGCAGGTTGTTGCTGGCATCCCTTACGAAGGGAGTCTGACTATCTTCTTTATCTTTCTGTCTTTGCCTTGCAACCTGTTATAGTTTCTTTGTGCCTCTTACTGAGTCACTATCCAGAAGTTGGTAGAGTGCCTCCTATGCCCTATTCCATGCTATTGCAACTTCTTTCTTAGCTTCTTTGTTACCCAACCAGTAGTCCTTCCTAGCCTGGTTCTATCTCTCATTTCTTCCTGCACTCCTTCTTTCTTTTGATGACTTCCTGGACTTCTGCATTCCACCAGCTTTCTTTATGTACCTTATTTCCATACCTGGCTCAGCCACATATATTTTTGTAGTCCTAACACATGCTGTTTATAGGTGCTGCCACTCTTCTTCAACTCCACCTATTTCTTCCTCTTCTTGGGGTGCTAGAGCCCTGAGTAAGTTCTTGAACTGCTGTACTTTCTCTCCAGTCAACTTCCAGGTCATCAGCCTAGTCTCTGTTGACCTTAGAGCCTTTTCTGACCACTGCTTAGAGTTGATTGTGGAAACTAATGGTTTATGCTGTGGGCCAACTGTTTCACTGGGGATGACTTTGTAGTCATGGATTCTACCCCATTGCCTGTTCCTTACTAGGAGAAAGTCTACCTGAGTTGCATGTTGGCTACTCTTGTATGTGATCTTGTGACTGTCTCTCTTTCTGAACCATGTGTTGACTACTATCAAGCAATTTGCCAGATAAGAGTCTAGAATGGCTTCTCATTCTTTATTCCTGTTACCCCACCTATGTGGACCCAGGCAGTTCTCATATTTAGTTCAGTGTTTCCCAATATGTGCATTCAAATCACCCATTATCAACACCAATTCATGTTGTTCTGCTTTATCTAGTAGGTCCTGCAACTGTTGTCTGAATGCACTCTTTTCCTCACTATCACAACCCTGCTGTGGGGCATATGCTGAGATTATGAATACTGCCATATCATTACAATGGAGTCTGATTGCCATGAGTCTGTCATTAATTCTGATGGTATCTCTCACTGCCTTCTGAAGCCTCTCTCTCACCACAATTCCTACACCCTTTCTAGCCTATCCATCACCTGAGTCATAGAATCTGGATCCCAAGCCAAGTGGCTTTGCTGCACTGCCCTTCCATCGTGTCTCTTGGATACATAGGCTGTCCAGTCTCCTCTGTATCATCATGTTATCCACTTCCAAGCTGCATCCTGTCAGTGAACCTACACTAAGTGTAGCAATTCTCAGTTCATGTTTGGCAGGTTGGTTGGTTTTACATCCAGCTTTTGCTAAACAGAGCTATCCCAGGTAACCCAGGCTGGGAACTAGACACCAGCCAGCCAGTAGCTTATTGGCCCTGGATGTCCATGTATCTCATACTGTAATGTGTTCCCCTTCTGTTGTCTTTCAGGAACCATGTACCACCGAAGACATGGCCCCTTCTCAGAGGCAGAAAATGACATGATAGTGGATGGACTGAGACAACTCCATCACATTTTGTTGTTCAGGGGAAGGCATAATCAGGAGCAGTGGGCAGCACTTTGGGCAGACCTTGTGCGGGATGTAAATCAGATTGGCCAGCAGAACAGGACCTATGAGCAGGTCTGACACTGGGCCACAGACATACTGAATGCTGAACAATGAAGGGCAGCTGGTGTTGCCAGGGATCGTGCCACCACCAGTGTAGGGCCTGTGACACAACATCCACTCACAGCCACAGAGCAATTCCTTGTGAACTTAGAAACATACCACAGCTCCCAGTCATCCATCACAACATACATTGTGGAGGTGGGTGCCACAGTATCCACAGCAGAGGAATGTTCAGGTAAGCATATTGTGTGCACCAGTGTAATACCTGTACCAGTCATTGTGGCAGACTGTACATATCTCTACATGGGTGTTAGGTCTATCTGCATTGGGGTAGGGAGTTAGGGTTTATGCACAGTTGTGTACACATACTCAGAATGTCAACAATACAGCAAGAATTACAGTAGCCACTGTACATGTGGATATATGCATATACTACCTTGTAGTGCAACAACATTTGGTGGTGTTGACAATACCTCTCCCTCACATTCTTATAGGTCCATAAGGAGTGGCCAAAGTCCATGGTCCTGTACCTAGTAAGTGTGATAATGTGTTTTATGGATCATATATATCCTATGGAAGTTAAGGGCTGCCATATTGCCCTTTGCCAGAGATGGCCTGCACCTGTCGCCCTTGGCATTCTGGATACTGGCTAAGGCTCTTACCATCCCTATAGTACCTTTTTTAGGCAAGATTCAAATGACAAGTTCACCACTGTAACAGGTACAAGCAAGCAAAATCTGAGGGTAATACTACTCAATGCTAGAGGTCTAAACCTCAAAATGCATTCACGCGAGGCACTCCTTAAAATGGAGAACATCGACATCTGTGCAGTGACAGAGACCTGGTTCAAGGCTCCAGAGAGCACCTTTGTATTACCAGGCTATAATTCATACCACACCTTTGAGCCACCTAACCTGGATCGAAACACTAAAGGCAGAGGCATGTCCATATTATTAAAGGATATCCACACCTCCAGGCTAGTTGCTCAGCATAATGCATCCAAGATTATCGAAGTGCAACTAACTCTGGGCAAGACCACAATCCAAATTGTAACTTGCTACAGATCCTCCACCATGCCCCAGGATTCCCACTCTTCATTTCTTGATACACTGGAAAATTTTAGGGTACAACCCATCACCCTAATAATGGGTGATTTCAACTACCCCACTATTAACTGAGAAAACAACTCATGTACCAACTCTTTTGCTCAATGTTTTCTAGAATTCATAAATTCCAACGCCTTGGATCAACTTATGCACACCTCCACCAGGGGCAGCAATATCCTAGACTTGGTCTTTACTAACATGGGCAACCGGTGTTCCACACAAGAGGTCAATTCCTCATTGGTCAGATCCGACCACAGGCTAATCCGCCTAAACATCCACATCCTTCCCCCACCCCCATTAGGGAAACCACCGTAAAAAATTTATCCAAATCCAACTTCATTCTTCCTAAGACAGAAGTGGCCAACTTCACGATACCCATGCAGATGGACAATAGAGGTACGACTGCTGAATCATACAAAAATGCACTTTATAAGCACTTACTCGAGTGCATGGATCATGCTATCCCTAACAGAACCAAGATGCTATCCCCCCAAAAAAGGAAGCCAATCTGGTAGTCCCCTGCCATAAATAAACTCTACAACAGAAGAAAGAAACTGTTGCAAAAAAGAGTAAAATCCCATGATTGGAGGAACTCCCTGGTCAGCCTCAGTAAGAAGCTGAGATCCTTCATAAAATCCTCCAAAGCTAGTTACAAAAACAAAATCGCTGTTGATTCTAAAGACAACCACAATGCATTCTATAGCTATGTCAAGAATCTCAATGGCAACACTCAGATCTGCTCTGAGTTACAACACAATGGCACTAAATATACAGAACCAACTGATATTGCCAACATCCTGGCAGATAGGTTCAGTGCTAACTTTACCTTCCTCTCACCCCCTAAAGAGCCCATCTCATTACTGGAAGAATGCAAAGTTCCTGTAATCACGGCTGCACAGGTAAAAAACACACTCTCCAAAGCCAAGAACACAGCATCCATGGGACCTGACAACATCCCAGGCTGCATTCTACATGAACTACAGAATGAACTGGCACCCCACCTAAGCACCATGATCAATCATAACCTCACCTCAGGCTTTGTGCCCACTGAATGGTACACAGTGATGGTTATCCCACTCCACAAAGGGTGAGCCACCACGGACCCCGGGAACTACTGTGCCATTAGCCTAATGAGCCTGGTCTGCAAGGTCATGGAACATATCTTCATGGAACTGATAAACAAAGACATTGGTAATCTCCAAACTCTGGACCCCACCCAGTTTGGGTTTGTAAAAGACAGATCATGTCTCCTAAACCTGATAGACTTCTTTGAAGCAGCCACCAAAGCCGTAGATGAGGGTAAGGTGGCTCACACAGCCTATCTAGATCTCGCCAAGGCTTTTGATACCACCCTCCACTCTGGAATTATAGATAAACTCACTAAACTAGGTATAAACCCCTATGTCACAAGATGGGTTGCCAACTGGCTCACTGACAGAACCCACACTGTGAAAATAGCAGACTCCAAATCTGACTTCAGACCAGTGACAAGTGGAGTACCACAGGGTTCAGTCCTGGGTCCTCTCCTGTTTGGTATCTACTTTTCTGAAGTACAGGCTAATACAGAAGGACTTTGGCTAATGAAGTTCGCAGATGACTGCAAACTAGGAGCCATAATTGAAACTCCGAATAATGTGGACATCCTACAAAAGGGCCTCACTGAAACAGATCCCTGGTGTCAATGCCATGGCCTCAAGCTCAATGCCAAAAATTGCATTGTCATCCACTTTGGTAAAAACTCTGCACATATGAGCTACCACATAGGTGGTAGTCTACTTAACACACAAAGTGTGATAAGAGACCTTGGGACACAGGTGGACAGTAGTCTTTCATTTGATAATCACATCACCACAGTAATCAGGAACTCCTTATAAGTGGCACACCTCATCACAAAAGGTTTCTCATCCAGGAAAAAAGATATCATTGTTCCTCTCTACTCGTCACTCATTAGACCCATTACAGAATACAGTGCCCCTTTTGGTATCTACCTCACAAGGCAGTTACAACAACTGGAAAGGCCACAGAAATACTTCACAAAAAGGATTACTGGCCTCAAACAGATGCTCTATGCAGACCTTCTTAAAAAAACTCCAGCTTTACTTCATCACATATCGCCTACTCAGAGGCGATCTCTGCCTAACATAAAAAGCTATGTCAAACCCAGAGCTGTTGGACATGCTCCACTTAAAGAAATTCCAATCACTCCAAGCTGGGTGGCCTAATGGTTAAGGTGTTTGCCTTACAAACACAAGGTGTGGGGTTTGAGGCTCACAAGGGATAATTGGCTAGGCTTAAAATGGCTCACAAGGGCAGTTAGCTTAGTACTAATCTATGAACATGCTCTAGGGACCTAAACCTTGTTACCAAAATAAACAGAACATGCTGGAGGGATAGATTCCTGTCCCAGACACTTGCCATACTCTGGAACAAACTACTTATCTATATCAAATAAAGCTCCTCATTATCACTCTTTAAAAAAATCTTGATGATTGATGGTAAATAGGAACTATACCCCGGGGATCACCTCTGTAGCTCTGCTTGACAGGGGCACTGGAAAATAATTTTCTTGGGTGGTAAAAGCCAGGGTACCTTTTTGGCTAGGCTTGTAAAGGCCCTAGGGCTGATAGCATAGTACCTACCTATAAACCTATGAACCTATGTGCAACTGTTGTGTTTAGCCAAAGTAGAATATTTGCATGTTCCATTCTGGAACAGATAACTACGGTTCATGAACTGGTTAATCACAGCTGTTATAATCAACACGTCTGCACTTACAGTTATGTTCGGCTACACAGCCTGGTAATGATGAGCCAATTACTCCAAGCTGCCTGTTCAAGCACAACAGGGATATGTTACATACCTGAGGCAGTGACACTAGTACTGGCATACAATTTGCAAGATAGGTGTACTGGGTTTTATGTGTAGATCTATCACATATAGTGTCATATTTCATAACCTAACAGGGAGATTGTACTGGCAACTTTACCTGGATGTGGCTGATGTGCATGTTATAAAGGCCTTGACTTGTCTGTGTATGTTGATGTGAGGTTGCCTGTTGTGCATGAGAGCAGAGATGAGAAGATGCGTGACTGGTAATGCAGTTGTGGATCATCATTTGTATGAGTCTGAGTGGATTACCATACATAAAAGTGCAGGTAGTAATGTAATGCTTTTGTCTTGATATTTACAGGTGACTGGGGTGATTGGAGTCTGTCCTTCTCACAACCAGATGTCAGTGTCTCATCAGACTCTGATGATGACGGTGGCCATAGTAAGGCACAGGTGGGGTTGTTAGCGGCTGAATCTGTCCCAGAGGTCGACAACTCTCTTCTGCCTCCATTGTCACAGCACACAGTCAGTATGCCCACACATACCCAGTCCCCAGAGGCCACAGATATTGGACAGTTACAGGGTGGTGACATTGAACTGGACAGTGTGGCAACTATGGCATCAGTGAGTGTAGACACTGGCCATAGCCAGAGAGCTGGTGAGGTCCCACACAGGCAGATTGATAGGGTACTTGTAGGAGGACTGCTGTCCATCCACAACCTGCCACAGATGTCACATCACAGGTCACTCAGAGCATGTTTTGGGCCGTTATGGAGGCACAGGCATGTTCTGAATACAACACCAAATGGATGCTTAGGGTTATGGATGCAGCACATTCTGACATCCATGACTGCCTCCACCACATTGGGGACACCCTGGAGTCATTCACTGATGCAGTGGATAGATGGTGGGCTGAGACAGTGTTTTGGATTTCACATTGTCTGTGCTGGAACATCTGGATGGAGTTAGTCATCAGACATGTGGATGTAGAGCAGCAATACTATCTGCTGAAAGTCCACGTGACCATGTACAGCCATGGTCCTGTAGTTGCAGTACCTCCAGCGCTAGAGAAGGAAGTGCACTGTCCACAACACTATGTGGCAGGCTATGGGCACTTGGTCCTGGGTGGCATTTTGCAATCACAGTCAGGTACTAGCACCGCATCTGACCTTGGGCATGATATTGCCAGTGGTACTCCTGGCAGAGCCAGTTCCCATGTTCATGGCCAGAGACGGTGAACTGTCTACTCTATCATGTATGGTCCACAGTTGTCCAACATACACATGTGTAGGGCTAGCACTGGGCTTGACTGTGTACTTGCACATACTCAAACACCACTGTCACATAGAGATATGCACGGCACCTCTTCATGGCCCATCTGACTCGCATCCCTCCTGACTCACACACATGTTGCCAACTGGCCTCCAGCACCCCCACACCACACCCTGTGTATGTGATGATAACTGTGCCACATGCCTGTCATCTGTGCCATCGATGCAAAGCAATGCTACTAAGTGTTTGATGCACAGGTTGTCTATATCCCTTGACATGTGCTTGTGTAGTGTAGTATTGTTTTTTTTCTATGCCATATGCTGTGGGCCACTACAGGTACTGTATGCTGGCATGTCACATGACCACACATCACATTTTGTGTATCTTTGTTGCATGATGTTGGACTGTTGGTAGTTTTACTCAATGACAGCTGTGTCATGGACCCGTGTATATTTCTGTTCCAGGAGTCAGGCGATACACTATGGGCACATGGCAGTAATACAGTGGCACAGATGGCAGCACAGCAGAAATATGACAACAGCAAGGTACAGCAGTATATGTGCATGGCACCAAAGATATATGTGTGTAGAACAGTCTATCAGAGACAATGGGTGTAGTCAACATATTCATGCAGTCATACTCTGTGATAAGGTCTGCCACCATGGCCACATGTCACCTGGGTTATCTGAATTTACAAATCTAGAAGGTGTGGTGATGGAATTGACACGTCTACAAATATTCTGTGTCTGGGTCAGACAGGTGGTGGACATTGGTTGAAGTGGTGGACATTGGTTATAATTATGTATAGGAGGGCAATTTAGGGCCAGCAGCTAGTCACAGGGTCAAAAAGTACATGACCATTGCACAGAGATAGCCCATAAGGCCACGTCTGTAGTGCTGCACAGGAATATATTAACACACACAAAGTTGTTTGATGTGAGACTAGAACCGCTACCTATCTACAATTGCACATTATAGCTTGCAGTACTTATCACATGTGAGAAGGAGTTTATCTGATCCAAAAGTGTCAACCAGTGCTCTTGAGGTAAATGACATCAGTAGGCCTTGTAGAGGAAGGCAATAAAGAGGCTAGCAGCTAGTCACAGGGCCATAAAATGCAAAACCATTGGACAGAGATAACCCATACGGGTTTGTCCATAGTGTGGCATGGGGATATATTTACACACACAGAGAGTTGGCTGATGTAAGATTAGAACCTCTACCTATGTACTATTACACACTACAGTTTGCAGTACTTATTGCATGTGCTACAGAATACATCTGTTGTATATGTGATTGCAGGCACAGTACTTGTGGAGTACACAAAGTTGCCTTGTGATAGACAGCATGAGTGGCCTGCAGAATGATATATCTTGGTATTGTTATTGTATCTAGTGTCCCAGGAGTGGGGTACCTGTCACTATTCCTACTATCTATGTACAGTTAGCAGTATGTTCACATGTGGCTAGTTGCTGTTAGATAGGCAAACATGTGGCCAGGAACAAGATGTCCTTTCCATGGCATGCGTTGAATCATTGTACAGTACAACACCTGCTCACCTGTGTCTGTCTGCAAGGTGACATTCCACAGACACAGGGGTCTGCAAGTGAGTGGATTATGTACTGTTGCGGCCTTGGTATAGTTCCTTTGGGCAACTGTTTTGATGTGTGAGTGCAGATAACCTCAAAATTCTGAGGGCATGTGGGGAAATCCATACATCCCCACATTTACACTTATATATATATGTGTGTGTGTGTACATAAGTTCATAGATTAGTACTAGGCTAACTGCTCTTTTGGGTCATTTGAAGCCTAGCCATTTACCCCATGTGAGAATCAAACCCTGCTCCTTGTGTCTTTAAGGTAAACACCTTAACCATTATGTCATTTTCCCCCCACAAAATTATTCTGAAATGAAGAACACATTCATAGACTAGTACTAGGCTAACTGCCCTTTTGAGCCATTTTAACTCTAGCCAATTATCCCTAGTGAGACTCAAACCCTGTACCTTGTGTTTGTAAGGCAAAACCTTAACCATTATATATGGGTCTACTTCATATGATCGACAGCTCATATGATCGACAACCACATCACTGACACAAAAACACCTAAAGCTCAAAACACCTAAAGCTCATATGATCGAAACTCATAACATTGACACATGAAATCCAAAGCATTATGCCCTTTCCCCACTGTACCATGACCCTGGAGTAGGAATAAATAGTTAGGGGAGGTGTGGGGGGCACAGGTTTTGCTTTAGCATGAATTTTCTGAAGGATATGAAGTCTGAAACTCAAATGTCTGTCATTATTTTCTAACTTCAGTCATTAATGATTTGCCACTAATTTGCCAGAAAACCACAATTTTATGAACAAGAGACCAAATATATGAGGCAAAAATCTGTACAGCTGAGAGGTATGCCTCTCACTGTACATGTTTTTTCATAATGTCCAACATTTCACACCATATGTCTGGCCTGCTCCTCATACATTTGTGTGTTCCAGTAAAATGTTGTATAAGGCAGTCAATGCATAGTACTAACTATAGACAAATATTCGAGTGTTGGACTTTATAACTTTCAGATATGCTGTACTGATGCAACCTGCTTTCATATTAGCCACCTTCTAGGTGAATCAGAACATCTGAATGTCTAGCTCTAGTTTTGGCCCTTTGTTCCTCTATTCTTTCTCACTTTGTCCAGCTTTCATGCAGTAACAGACTGAGGGGTATGCCAGGCTGTGGGGACACCACCATATGACTACCTCACATGAAAAAGATGTGGACACTGTCAGATTCAAACCATCAACACCATCACCCATGCTAATGTTCCTAGCCTACTGAGCCACACAGGCTGCCAGACAGGGATGTGTCATTCACTACACAATCAACACCTTACAGATATACATTGTCACCTCTGCGTTACGTGAAACATAGAATGTGTGGTCAGGTTCTATGTCACAGCCCTGGAATTGGCTGGTCTGCTGATATATCATTGCAAATTTACTGTTACAGGAACTGTATGGGTACACTGATGTGTTGGAAGTTGGGGATGACCAACCCATGCTCTGCTGACATAGACTGTTGTGCGACACTTGTGTGACCCCTCTGTTTGCCATCTCCCTTGAATAATGTAGTGGACTTTTCAGCCATGTGGTCTAGTGCATATTATGGAGCACATACTATTGGACAGAAATCCTGTTGTCCAAGTGGCTTTTAGATCATCCCAAGTAGCCGAGTAGCCCTCTATATTCCCTTGCATCCATGTGGCAGGTCCATGCATATGCTACCATATGCTACCCCTTACAAGTGGTGAATAGGTGTGTGACTTACCTTGCGAATACAGTAGTTGGCAAACCTCTAGCTCTGGGTTGACTCTGTCTGATGCACACAGTTTACAGCCAATACATGGTTAGGTACAGGTTGTGTGGGCTGGCTGGCATCATTTTTACTAATATGTATGTGAATCAGAGTAAGGTGTCAGTCCCTAGGTCCCTAGGCTGTCAGTGTATGTACTATGCATTGTCCCTTGGCCAAGGCCAGGGAATACTGGGCATGCCTATGTCTGTCAAGGGTTTCCTCCTAGGAGTCTCCCTGTGGGTATGGCTGTGGTGACATAGGTACTGGTGGGGGGGCTGTGTATCCCTTTCCTTTGCTGATCCAGCTGCAGCTGTTTCCACAGGATCATATTTTGTACATTAGCACAAACTGTGAACATGTGTTAACATGTGGCTGAAGGGTATTGCAGGGCTCCACCAGAAATATTATGGCACTGGAACCATGAATTCAGCAGCCCAGACACATGCTGTATGATGTTCCTAGTTTGTGTGTGTGCCTCATTATGGCATCCTTCGGTGTGTGTGTGTGTGTGTGCATTTCTGATGGTTGCCATTATCCACGGTTTCAGTGCATAGCCAGCGTCCCCCAGTAAATGGTCATGTGAGATTTTCCCCTGAGAAAACATCTGGTACAGCAATGATGCATGCCAGATATGGGAGTCATGATAACTGCCAGGGCTGCCAGCACACACATTCATGATAAAGCCCTTGGCATTACACATGACCTGGCAGTTGATGGAGGGATACCCATTGCGGTTAATGTAGATTCTACCCTCCTCACGAGGTGGTGCTTTGATGTGTACATGAGTGCAATCTATGGCATCCAGTACCTCAGGGTAGTGTGATACATGGTAGAAGTGTTGCATTCTGCTGGCCCTCACTTCAGGGGTGAGGGGAAAATAAATGTGCTCACTGGTGTGTAGTAGCATGGCATCCAGGAACTGGTGGAGTACCCAGGAAGCTGATGCCTGTGAGACCCCGATCATGTCCCCAGTTGGTCTTTTGAAAGTACCTGTAGCTAGTAGCCTAAGAGCTACACATACCTTTGTTTCCATTGCACTGGGCTCTGTGTCTGTGTTGGGGTCAGAAGAGCTCAGTGAGTTGTTGTAGTATGTCCCTGTCTACTCTGTAGTGCTCTACAATCTCCAGTTCATGTAGCTCCTGGATGGTTACACTGGACCTGAACACTCTTCTCCTTCTCAATCTAGACATATAGTTAGCAGCAGCAGCAGTACTGACCTCATCATCTAGCACATACATATGTAGCAGACCTGCAGCAGCCCCTAGCATTCCTTCAGTTAAAACTCCCAAGTCTGTACTCCACTGGTGCAGAGTATGGGGGTGAAATCAGATTGCAGGGTGTATGCAACCTTTATAGTGTTCTGTTGTAGGTGCAGCATGTGTGATTGGCTAGCTATGATGCATTCCACCTGCAAAGTACATCATTAAGGACTGTTAATTGCCCTAGATTAAGTGAAACAGGGGTCATCAGTAATTAAGATATCATTGCCTTTCTCAGCCAATTTATTTTTTGGACAGCCTTCCTTGCTCAGCACTGCAGTGCACAGTACAAACATATGCCACAAAGATAAACAGTGCTCAGCACTCAGTGTACATGCCTCCATGAAAGATCATGCTCAGCACAGCAGTGCACCATGCAAACAGACTTAAACATGATGAAACACATGCCCCAAAGGAAAAAGAAGCTTAGCACACACTGTGCACACACCCTCTACTGAGCACAGTGACAAGCCACATAAACAGGCACTGCTGAGCTCCAATGAGCTTACAAGTCCTCAGACACACACCCCCTTTGATGTCAGCTACCTGTTCTGTGGACACCAACATGGTTCTGTGCCTACACTGATGGGATCTGTGGACATGGATACTCATTTGTGCTGTTCAGTAAACCCAGGTCATTTGCATAGGGATCAATGCATACAACCTGGAAACAACATGGTTCCAGGAACTGCCTCCTTAGCAACAGAGCCATTCCACCATTGTAGATACTCCACCCAGGGTGCTATAATACATTACTATCACATACTAATAACTGTTTTTTACACCATTATTATTATTATTATTTTTCATAAAAGCATGTTTGTGCACTGCCACACAAACATACCCATTATTATTAAAAAATATAAAATTATTTTAAGTTATTTTCCATATGTTTTTGGATAGTTTTGGACATATCTGTATCTACTATGCTATTTATGCCCATCAATCTGTTCTTTTACAGCCTCTGTTATTTTTTTTACATCCTGTACACAGAAATTTTCTGTGTACACTACGAATACCAAAATGGGGTCTGCATGACTATATGCTTCTTGAATCACTCTACCTCCCTCATCTGCATGCAATTCACCTGATTAACAGATGATTTGCATGCCAGAGATACTTCCGTGTTGGAGTGTGTGTGCACGCCACCAAGCTCTGTTTACTGGATCGCACTATGCCTACATGGAAAAAAAAGTCTGTGTAGGTTTTATTAAATTCCCCCCATGGTTTCTTACTGTAATCCATCTGTACCTCCATTTTCTTTCCTTAGGTAGTCTTTAAGATATCCTGAGAAAAGCAATGCATAATCCTTAATTCAACAGCAATGAATACAGCCACAATAGATAATTAGTTTATATACAAATCTTTACATTCCCAACTCCATGAAGCGCAAAGCAGTTGATGAGAACAGGTTAGCTATATAAATCTCTTTAATCCCTGTCACCAGAGATGTGTATAGTGATGAAAAACTGGAATTTACATCAAAAGTTGCAATACTTAGGAGCAGTATTTGATGATAAGTTGATACTTTTGGACCAAGTTTTTGTCTGGCTGTCATCAAATCTCTCATGAAGCTCTGACAAGAGCAAAAGCATTCATATCTTGTTTTAACTTAATAAACCTTTGCTTAGACAAGCAATTTCAGCTTGATTCATGTGTTCTAATTTTTAGTAAGAAAGTAAAGTGATTTTTTACACAGATTTTACATAAGAAGTTGCGACAGCAGCTTTAATAATTCATATGCCAATATCAGGAGCAGTTATTCTTGTACAACTATTTTTCCATTTTTGCTGATTTATTCTTCTTTAATGAAAGTGTGCAGTACACGTAAGGCTGCAAAAAAACTACATTTCCTTGATACTAGGTTTCACAGTCTTATAATTATAAATACATATGTGTAGGGGGAGAGTCAGTGTGTGGTTTATTGATTTATTTATTTTTGGCTTTGTTATGCATGGTGTCTTTGTCTTTATAGTCATTTACCATGTTATCTATTCATTATCCTTATATTGTTTTACAAAGTATCAAACCTGTCTAAATGAAACTCATGTCATTTTAACCCTGGGATGGGTTATACCATAGATTCTGTAAGGTAGAAATGGGGACAGTTTTCTGGTTCCCACTAGTCTGATGTTCAATAAAATGAGTGTCATCAAAATGGTGCTAACCAAACTCATGTCAATCTAAAACATCTGTATAAAAACTAGTCTGTTGCCATATACGAATTATACACACACGCACACATATACATACACACTCACAAAAACACACCACACATTCATAAACACAAACAAAAAATCCACAGTATAAAAATAAACAAATAACTAAATATATATATATATATATATATATATATATATATATATATATATATATATATATATATATATATATATGTCCAATTAGTTTATTGAAGCAAATATCATCAACAAAAGCAAAGCAGGTATCACTCCTAGACAGAGCTTCTGCATGTAGCAAAGTCAGCAGTAATGGATATACATAAGTCCAGTGTCAGGAAACATGCCAATACAAATGCATAAACAGCATATTAACCACATTCCATATTCATAATTAAATAATAATAAATCTTTAAATCCTTACATCAATTTTAATATTAAAATTCAAAATATAACCATTTTTAGTAACTTCAATGCAAATTTTCAAAAAAGCTCTGATCTAATATAACCAAGTGTCCAAATCAATAAACAGTCATATATCAGATCCATAGCAATTAAAGCATGTCATTTAACCCAGGAGAAAGACTTGTTCCAAATTTATAATCTGCATGTTTTCTTCTGTATTCAGATACCACTGTTTATTTTCTCTATTAGTGCCAGAGAACTTGATGCCTGGGAATGAAAAAAGTAGCCTAATGATGTTTAGTTTTGTGCTAGGTAATCATTTCTTACACTTAGGGTCATAGGGAAATCCTCTGCTTAAAAGGGCCAGGTATCCCACCAATATCAAATGTGCCACAAATGCACATTGCTCGACAAATGATCCATTCAGTGGTAAAAGTTATAGGTTCCCTTATCTTTAAAAAGTTATGGCTGTTTTGGAGGTAAAAACCTTTAGTTTTAACTATAATAAAACAAAACAAAAAAAAAAAAAAACAATTTCCACATAGGAAACCTCTAGATGGTTAACTACTATATAATGCTGATAAACCATACAACCACACTGAATTTTATAACTAGAAAGAAACAGTCCAATGTTGCATCTGTTCTGTAAGGTAAACTTAAATTTTTATCAGGCGAGACAGGACCAATAGTATCTTAACGCAGGGGAATATTCTTACTGTTGGTAGTTAATAGTGATACTGTTCCAGTACTTGTTCTAGAGTGTGGTTCCCTGTGTTTGTAGTGTACTACAGCAGATCCTGTTTGTATACTACCATTGGTAGTTAATAGTGATACTGTTCCAATACTTGTTCTAGAGTGTAGTTCCCTGTGTTTGTAGTGTACTACAGCAGATCCCGTTTGTATACTACCGTTGGTAGTTAATAGTGATATTGTTCCAATACTTGTTCTAGAGTGTGGTTCCCTGTGTTTGTAGTGTACTACAGCAGATCCTGTTTGTATACTACCATTGGTAGTTAATAGTGATACTGTTCCAATACTTGTTCTAGAGTGTAGTTCCCTGTGTTTGTAGTGTACTACAGCAGATCCTGTTTGTATACTACTGTTGGTAGTTAATAGTGATATTGTTCCAGTACTTGTTCTAGAGTGTAGTTCCCTGTGTTTGTAGTGTACTACAGCAGATCCTGTTTGTATTCAAATTTTTGTGTATGCTGTTTCAATCACATTGGCATTAGACATCCTCTGTATAAGTCTTTGGTATAAATCCCTTGATTGTTCATCTGCATCTTATATATCACTATAAATGTGTCTAACTCTCAGGTGCTGATAATAAAGAATGTGTTGTCATACCTCAGGTAACAAGTAGATGCTAAAAGAAATGTATTTCTTGAGAATGGTTTATGATATAATGAAGTCTTCAGAGACTCATCAATAGGATTAGTCACTGTTACATCTGAATAATCAATAATGAAAAGACTAAACCGAAAACTGAAGCACAATTACACCTCATTGCTGTTTAAGAGCTTAATAAATAGCTTGGAGTATAGAAGCATCACTAATCCACAGGAGCTTGCAGTCATCCAGAAATTCCCCACACATCAATGTCTGAAATAAATAGGTTGCATTTGCTATCATAGCTGTACAAATTTTCAAAATATCAATCACCAGTTACAGTTCCACATTACTGAAAAAAAATCTGTCAAAGTGAAGCATATTCATTTCTAAAACTATTCACGGCAGTTGAAAAAACATATTAAATTCCTTTGAATAGAAAGTGCTAGATTCTAATAAGAATTTGATGGCCTTTATCCCTATAGAATTAGCACATATATAATAAACACGTAATATTTTCTGCATATGGCTGGTCCATCAACAAGGAAAACTCAGTGATGTCTTGTATCCTAGCTCTTACTGGGAACAGCAGAGGTCTGGGATACTATTCCAAGAATAAAAACAATGAAGCAGTGAGGGAGCTGTAGTAGATATTACAGATCTATATTAGATAATCGAACTTTCAAAAGTTCGACTGTCATATGGTCAACACCATATGATCGAACTATTAAAAGTTCAAAAATCTAATTAAAAAAATAAACTACACAGATACCCTACCTGAAGTTTTTAAGGAAGGGGGCAAGCCCCCTGCACCCCCCACACTCCCCGATCTTTAAATATACCAACTCCGAGATTGCACTAAAGTGCAGAAAAGGGAAATCTTCCCATTCTGCCCTGTATGGAGATCTCCATTAAAATGTTCAAACTTTCAAAAATTCAATCATATGGTGTCGACCATATGACAGCCGAAACTTTTGAAAGTTTGATTATCTAATATAGACCAGATGCCAAAGACAAGCTGTAGGTGGATTGGACATTCTAAATTGGCCCTAGGTGTGAGTGCGTGCATGTGTGTGCCTTCTGTGGAAGGTTGGTCGCCAGGCTGACAACTTGACACCATAAAACTCCACTGCCAATCATGAACAGTGATCCATTGGGGCGACCCCTAAATGTGAAAAGCCGAAAGAAGAAGAAGATGAATTACCCCCTTATGTACTTTTGGTAACAGATAAAATCTTTGGCAGCTATATTTCTGCACAACTATTTATTTTTCAGTTTTATCATTAATAATTCCCTTATGTGCCATATTTGTCAAAAAGATATATATGGTCTGCTTCTGTTTATTCGATCATATGGTGTGGACCATATGACAGTCGAACTTTTGAAAGTTCGATTATCTAATATAGACCACATCCCAAAGAAATGCTGTAGGTGTCTTCAAATTATACAAGGCTTGTTTTCATACAAGTGATAAATTAGACCCTAGACATTACGTATACACACACACACACACACACACACACACACACACACACACACACACACACACACACACACACACACACACACACACACACACACATATATGGATCGACTTTCAAATTTCAAAATACCAGAATGTCAAATTGCACATCATCAAGACCAGAAACTCAAAAGATCACAACACTGAAACTTTAAATGATTGAGTTTTACTGAATTTGATAATATTAAAAGATACGCTGTGCAGTATGGTAAATTTGCCTATTTCCATAATGTAGTGTGATCTTGAAGTTGATAAATTTAATTTGCAGGGGGAGTGGAGGGCACAGCAAAAATGTAAAACAAAACAACATGCTTGAACTAATTCTGTGTATCACAATGGATATTTATGTGGACAATATATGCATAGCTAGAGCAGCTGTGTTTGTTTAGTTTTACGTTTCTTTTTACATTATATATGAGTTTTAATACAAAGTACTTACTTAGGCTTTTAGGTAATTTAGTCCCATACAAGTTTACTGCAGATCCTGGAATGTTGAATGTAATGTGCACTATATTGGTTACATTAGTTTTAAGAATAATTAAATGGATAGAAGCCTATGTAAAGAGATACCATTTGCTAGCTATAGTAGTATTTGGTAAAGAAAAACTCGATCATTTAAAGTTTCAGTGATGTGATCTTTCAGGTTTCTGGTCTCAATGATATGCAATTTGACATTCTGGTGTTCCGAAATTTGAAACACACACACAAATATATGGGTCTACTTCAGTACACCGAAATACCACTTACCCAAAACCCATATAACTAAGACAAAAAGGCAGACATCACAACGCTGATGCCATACCTCTCAACCTGGAAACATCAAAATCTGGACAAGGCCCATGAAAAATATTTACAAATCTGTACGCTGATTAACATCTAATTTGCATACATAATTACGTAATCCCACTCACTCCAATGGAATTGTGGGATACCAACTTTCAAATGCAAACTGAAGAACAGACAACCAAAATATGGCACCAGAGTCCCCCTGCAGCCATTCCAATGTCCCATTACCTGGCTATTTTGCCCCATTTACCATAAACACAAATGTGTGCATACTGGTTTACTTCTACAATGATTATTTGGATTTTATTTTTAAATTTTACAGCACAACAATGCACAAACACTAATAGACATCTGGTAAACAAAGCAATTCTGTCTCACAATGAAAATAAACTTGGCATTAAAACTTCTCTGCCCTTGAAACTCACATTCATTGAAACAGCATTGAAACCCACGTCACATCCAAAGAAAATGCATCTGGCCAGTGGTGGATAAAGATTACTTTTGGGTTGTTTTCAAATCATTGGCCCCCTGCAAACAAAACAAGAAACATCCATGTGTTCTTTACTTTGATACACCTCCCTGACTTTTTTAAATTATATTCCTTGTATAATACAACACAGTTGTTAGACAGAGCACATTTTAAATTTATTGTTTGAACATTTTTCCAGTAGCCTGTACTGTAGGTAATTAAACAAAATGCATGAACCAATAATGACAAAACTGTCCAATTCAGAACATTTCCATCATAAAAAGTTTACTTCCACACCCACACTATAAATAGAATGACAGTAGTGTAAGCCATAGGCATCTTGCACAGCTTCTCGCACTTTATTTTCAATTTCATTTTTTTGGGGGGAGACAAAAGGTCAAAAACCAGGGACACATTTTAAACATTGCTTGCATAATTTTGTAAAGTAGCTAGAATTAAAATGTTGTGTTACCACCATGAATTTCACTGGCAAGTCTTGAATCCAGGACCCTATGCACTATAGTCATACCTCTCAACCTGGAAATATCAAAAATCTGGACAAGGCCCATGAAAAATAGGTACAAATCTGTACACGGATTAACATCTAATTTGCATACATAATTATGTAACCCCACTCGCTCCAATGGAATTGTGGGATACCAACTTTCAAATGCAAACTGAATAACAGACAACCAAAATATGGCACCAGAGTCCCCCTGCAGCCATTTTAATGTCTCATTACCTGGCTATTTCGGCCCATTAACCATAATGGCTAATGTGTGAATACTGCTTTATATCTACAATGAGTATTTGCATTTTATTTTTACATTTTACAGCGCAACAATGCACAAACACTAATAAGCACCTGGTAAACAAAGCAATACTGTCTCACAATGAAAATAGACTTGACATTAAAACTTATCTGCCCTTGAAACTCACATTCATTGAAACAGCATTGAAACCCACACCACATTCAAAGAAAATGCATCTGGACAGTGGTGGATAAAGATTTCCTTTGGGTTGTTTTCAAATCATTGGCCCCTTGCACACAAAACAAGAAACATACATGTGTTCTTTACCTTGATACACCTCCCTGACTTTATTAAATTATATTCATTGAATAATACAACACACCTGTTAGACAGAGCGTATTTGAACATTTTTCCAATAGGCTGTACTGTAGGCAATTAAACAAAATACATGAACCAATAATGACAAAACTGCCCAATTCAGAACATTTCCATAAGTCTACATAAAAGACATAAAAAAGTCTACTTCCACACCCACACTATAAATAGAATGACAGTAGTGTAAGCCATAGGCATCTTGCACAGCTTCTCACACTTATTTTCAATTTCATTTTTTTTGTGGGGGGCACATTTTGATAATTGCTTATATAATTTTGTAAAGTTGCTAGAATAAAATGTTGTGTTACCACCATGCATTTCACTGGCAAGTCTTGAACCCAGAACCCTATGCACTAGGATCAGAGCACACACCACTATGCCAAATCAACAGCTTCCTGAAAAATAGGAAGACGGAAACTTAATGGCTAGGATTTAGTGAATTCATTTCTCACTTCTCACAATAGCTCTCAACCTCTTAGCACAAAAAACCTGGACAAACAAAGCCAATAATGGGGGAATACAAATTCAGTTCTCACTTCTCACCATATCTCTCAACTCTTAGCACAAAAAATCTGGACAAAGCTCACAAGTGGTGGTGGCTAGGGACTTACCAGGGCCACATTTCAAACATTGCTTGTATAATTTTGTAAAGTTGCTAGAATAAAATGTTGTGTTATCACCATGTGTTTCACTAGCAACTCTTGAACCCTGGACCCTATGCACTACAGTCAGAGCAACACACTATGGTGACAAATCAGCAGCTTCCTGAAAAATAGGAAGACTGAAACTTAATCGCTATCATTTAGTGAATTCATTTCTCACTTCTTACCACAGCTCAACATCATAGCACAAAAAACCTGGGTAAAGCTCACAAGTGGTGGTGCCTAGGGACTTTAGGTTCTTTTTACCCTGCACCCAAGGTACAGGGTTTGAGCCACCAGGTATATTAAATGGGGGTATTTTCACACACACACACACACACACACACACACACACACACACACACACACACACACACACACACACACACACACACACACACACACACCTCCTTACTTCAGTTAGTCTTCATTATGAGTCTTCCTTATTTTATGCTCGCATTTAAACAGCCAGGTATTCTGGGATGTCAGTGTTCTCAGGCTGTTGGCCTTTTTATCTCAGTTAACTGAATTTCGGGTAAGTGGTGTTTTGGTCTACTGAAGTAGACCCTATATATATATATATATATATATATATATATATATATATATATATATATATATATATATATATATGTGTGTGTGTGTGTGTGTGTGTGTGTGTGTGAGTGTGTAGATATATATATACACACATATATATATATATATATATATATATATATATATATATAAAGATACAGATAAATATATATATATATATATATATATATATATATATATATATATATATATAAAGATATATATAGATATAGTTATATATATCTAGATATAGATATTTATAGATATCTACATATCTGTTTGTATATGTATATATATATATATATATATATATATATATATATATATATATATATATATAGGGTGATAGGGAGGTTGGAATGTAGATTGTTTTTTTAAATTTAAGTCATTGGTATCTTTATCCCCATCATCTACTTGCCAGCAGGAAAAATAAAACAATACTTGAGGTTTGGCAACCTAGAAAAAAAAATTAACATTCTGCATAATCTGTACTAAAGGGGTAAAAGTAATGGGTATAAGGTTCAAGCCTTTATTGAGACAATTAATATATATTTCATCAGAATTAATTTCAGTGAATCAATAACTAAATTATCTCCAAACTTTTTCACTTTAACAACTTTTGAAACTTGGCTAAAGGCATTGTTTCCTCTCCGAGACTTGCAATGTTTTGGCCTCCAAACTTATACCTTGGTTGTCTCTGCCATGGGGAAACATGCACTTGTTTTTTGGAGAGAAATCAACAGCTTCTACATCCATTTCTATATTAGAGGAAGTGTATGAACATGAAGAGACATCAGAATTCCACAAAATTGATTTAAACTATGGCCATTCGCATTTAGATATAACATATTTTGTTTGCACAACATTAGTATTAAATGTGGAAGATTGTATTGTCTTTCTGGACCTCATTCTAGCAAAGGTATTGTTGAAGTGATAAATATGTGCAGTGCATATAAATAAGGAGTCATCAGCATAATGGATTATGGTGATGGACTGTAAGAATTTGCATACCATTAGTAAAGATATTAAATACAAAGGACCAAAGTGTGCAACCAAGATCACTATCAGTTCATAGAAGAAAGATCCAACACTATTCTGCCATTTTAGCATAAAGAACAATATAATCCTCCCTCTTATTCAAAGACATATTTTGAAGGACCATAAACAAAAATGTATATTCTTCAGCTTGATCATACATATGTTTAGCTAAAGCATTAGTAAAAATACCTTGTCAGAAATATGAATAGTGTTATGATATCCTGCTTTTTTTTAATTGTGATTAGTTTTCCTCACATAAAGTGCCTTATATTTTGTGCATATAGCTAAATGTGCTAGGTTATTGGTTACACAGCTTGCAAAAACAATAATGCTATATTTCTGTCTTCATGTTGGATGTATACAATTCTCATCAGTCAGAATTTAGATACTGCTGTCAATTATAGCATGGACATGTACCCTCTTGATAATAAGTTTATTTCAAACTAAATTTATATTTTTATAATATAACTGTTGTTTCAGATTATTACTCCTTTAAAATGAGTTATAATTCACTCAAAAATCATTCAATATCTGCAGACAATTTCAATACTAATCCCTTTCTATTTATAATACTAGTAACCTGGTTGGTTTGCTTGTTAAATCTGGTAACGTAATTAATTTAAGAAGTATCATTTACCATTTCATTATTCCCTATTGGTCCTTCATAGTCTTGAAATACTGATTGTTAACCCTCCTTGTAAAATCACCTGGCTTTGTTCTAATAGCATGCATTCAGGATACCTTCTGTGTTTAAAATCTCGAATCACAGTGCATAAGCCATCTTCCAAAGGTTCATTAGATGTAGTTAGCTTACTGATGTATAAAAACCCCACAGGCTAAATTAGTAAAGTATGTTTAGGATGCATATTATGATTCTGTAGATAGTTCTTCACATACACTTCTTCTCTATTTATGGCAATTGAAATAACATCCCCTGTATTAGCACATCTAAACAGTTAATCATACATATGCAGACCCACAAACATGCTCACATGCACAACCCCCCCCCCCACCACACACACACACACATGCTCACATGTACACAGATACATAGATGGACAGAGAGCAAGAGAGAGAGACAATTTAGTCTAACAACTTTTTTTGGAATGTTACAATCAACATAGATCTGAAGTCAGTACAAAGTTACCATGCTGTTGTTTCTCATTTGTGAAGATGAATTATCTCACAGAACACTTAGAAAGTAATGTGCATCCCCACCTATTATAGTATACAAGTATTTTAACACATAGATATATAATTGAAAAAAAGGTTATTAGAATTAATTCTTAAATTATATATCCCCATATCATGTGACAACATCCTGAGTATCCATAGTTTTTAGACTGATGAGATCACAATTTTTCTCTTACTTAATTATTGTACAAGTACTACATTTTCAAAACATTTAGTAATATAATTCCATCAACAAATTCAACCTTTAGTGTTTAGTAAAACTTTACATATCTCTTGTTGGATCAGTACAAATTTACAATCTAATCATCATCTCAGATTCATGATTTGTGTTGTGAAAGATATATTATTCATGTATGAAAACAGAAATAGCAGTCCACACTAACTCATGAACCCAATCTGTTCAGTTATACATTTTTTTTTTGCTTTTTTTATCCCTTTCCTTTTTAGCCATTTCAGCTCCATTACTGCCTATGCAATATTAACAAAACTAAATATTATATTAACATCGCAAACAATGGAAGCTGTATAGACATTATGACCAGGATTGAGAAGCAGAGTACAATGCATAAAGCAAAATTGTGAGATGAACATCTGAATGCAAGGTGGGCCCAACACAGACATTGGTAGAGTGGTCACACAAGGCCACAAAAAAACAATGGGTGACAAGTTATATACATAACCATATAATGAGATGTAACTGAGCAACATTATGATAATGAGAACAATGGCAAATGCAAATGATGGTAAACAACATGGTGGAGTGATTTAGCAACATATAAATACTGCAAAATGAGCTGCAACTACCAGTGTAGGTATATGCCATAAAGTCCTGGTGAACAGAGACAGGGATTACACTATGATATTAGGGATAGCAGTGGGATTAGCCAAATTATAAATGTTGTGGAATGACTCATAATCAGTAGTCATGAAGATACATGTCTTTGCCCTAGACTTCACAGAAGGATCTAAATTGCTTAACTTCCCATAACCTCCACAACATGGAAATAGTCGACTGCTACCATGAGGACAGAGACGCCACGTAGAGACTGATATATGTGTCTTCCTCACATACAAGCTATGTGTAGCATTGACAATTCTTGCTACAGGGATTTTCCAGTGACCAACTGGGAATATCATTGCTGTATCCCAGGCATCTGCCTCACAGATACTATACCAGTTCTTTGAACATGCAATGCTACAGTATGTGGAGGACCATATGGGATTTCAGCATACTGCAGGGGAGAGAAATCACACTATGTGTACATTTTATGAATTTCCCAGAAGTACTTGGTGCCATCAACAGTACTCACATTGCCATGAAGACCCCATTTGGGATTGAGGGGCGATGGACTATCAACTGCAACTGATTCCACTCTATCAAATGCAAGGAGATCTGCAATGCACAGGGTATAATACAGAATGTGTCAGTATGTCACCCAAACTGTGCCTGCATTTCTCCAAATTGTACATGTGAGACTTATATCAATGATTTCTGTAGGGTGACTTCCCTCAAAGACTTCTCATTAGTGATGCAGAATATGCCCTGGAACCACAGCCTATGATGCCAATACCCAACACACAGACCATGGCAGACAATGCATAATACTACATTAATTGCTGCAGATCCATACCATCAAATAATTTGTGTTTCCAGTAATGAACCCCCCCCCCCATTTCATCTGCTTAGATGTCTCCAGTGGCACACTACAGTATGATGCTTACACTTTCAGAAAGATATTTGCCACATATGTAACATTATACAACACATTAACATGCAAATAAATACAGTAGGGCATTGCCACCAGAGGTGAAGATGTGCTAGAGACATCAATGGAGGAGTTGTCAGAGGACATGGCAACTGGGTACGACCACAGGAGGTGGAGGTAAGGACAGTACTCCATGGCACTGGCTTACAGGCAGCATCTGGTTCACAACTATGGGCCAAGTTAGGCAAAAACATTAACACTGATGCATGTACTACTGAAACTAAGCTATGTTATACAGTACATGGCTTGTCCACACTGTGAATGAGATAAAAGTTACTACTCCAGTAATATAGTACTGGGGGCAGGACACAGCTGTCATCATATGGACAATGACACAATGACACAGGTTGCCAGGGGTGACTGTGTGGGATTGGATAATGACACAGATGTCAATGTGTGTCATAACATGGTAATTGTGACAAGTTTAGCAGAATGTGCAGGGAGGGAGTGGTGTCTTCATTGTGGGGTAAGTGTTCAGATGTCAGGGATGTTGGTAAGAATGGGTGAAGGTGGACACAGCTTCTGCAGTTATTGCAACACTGTGTTCCTGTCTCTATGAAAGGCCCATGGTACCTTTAATGGGTACATGGCCATCCATGTCCCCATTGGCAGGGTCATCCCCTCTGAGGAATATCACTGGCACAGTAAGACGATGGCACAAATAAGTGTGTGCTTTGTGAGCATGGACAGCAAGCAGTGCTATGATAGTCACTATTGTGTATATATACCTCATGTGCAAGCAGCCTCAACAGTGGTAGTATGAGTGGCGGATATGGTGCTACAGGGCAGAAACTGTTCTCCACTGGATACAGATGAAGAAGTACTCGTACAACTGTTAAGTATAAAGTAATACAAACACAAGTTTATTAAATTTTTGTATATAGTTTCACTGAAATAACTAAAGTAAAAATAGCATATTTTAGAATTAGGGAGCTCATTTTACAAGATGATAACTTAATTACAACAAAAAGGAAACAAAAGCAGTAAAAAATCCTTGGCACATGACTTTAGACTATCGCTGAACTTATATATGGACATAACTGCTTGCTTAAACAGGTAGGCAAAATAATGACTAAGGCTGAGCAACAAAATAAGTTTATTTACTGCATCTTGAGTGCACTAGCATTCCTTAGTTGGAGGCTTTATCACCGTCTAAAATTAAGTCTGTCTGGTATGGCATTACAAAGCATGGGAAGTCTCTGGGACAGGAATATATCCCTACCAGCACATACAACTTCATCCAAAGAAAGAGACCTTTATCTAACCACTGAAACTAAAATATATTATAAAAAATAAATAAAAAACAAACCACCAGTCTGGCCGAACAATGAAGGAAACCACCAGCAAATAGCAAAAAACACAGTCTGATATTGTTTTCGTCTCAAAAGACTTCTTCAGAATGAAATAAAATACACACAGCAGCATCACCTTATACATCAAATCTAAATTAGACCAATTACCTAATAAAACAAGCATTACATAAAGTGCACTAGTTAAGAGAATACATATTTAAAAGCACACATCTGGTAACATAACATGGACAGTTCATTTTAAAATATTCCGTCTCCTATTTTTCAAAAAACATTTAATATTGACTGAATCATTAATACCAGGTTTTTTATCAGCCCCCAACCTGAGCTGCCACATAGTTTCTCTTTGTTCCAGTTGGTCCTAGTACTTGGGTGGTGGGAACATAGCATTCTCAGACCTATTATGGAGGAACACCATGTAGTTTTTTATGCAGATATGTGGACAATCTGTTTTTTATTTTGGAAGGTGGCATAGACCAGGTTCATTCTTTTTGTGAAAGTATTAATAATTCCAGTGATTTTTTTTAAATTTGTACTGTGGAATGCTGGGCTTTCAGTGCATTTTTTGGATGTTACCCAGACATGGGACATATCTAAAAATTGCTTTATGAGTGGAACACATAGGAAGGAGACTTTTGTTAATAGTTATTTGCATTATTTGAGTAACCATCAAGGTTTTATGAAAAATAATATAGCAAAGGGTCAGTTTATTCATGCTTCACGAATGGTCTCTGAATAAGCTGATTTTGAATCAGAAATCAGCTTTATACAGAATATGTTTTTGAATAGAGGGTACCCCCCAGGTTTACTTGATAAACTAGCTAATGAAATTAAAACAAGAAGGGCTACAGATTTTCCACCTATTTTGAAAAATGGTTTTATTATAGGTTCATAGGTTCATAGGTAGGTATTAGGCCAACTGCCCAAAGGCATTTATAAGCCTAGGCAGAATGTGTTGGCTTTTGCCACCCCCCTTAGATTAGTTCCCTGAACCTCTGTCCAGCAGACCCACTGAACTGATGCCCGAGGTAAACTTTCTGTTTCCCATTCACTCATCAAGGTTTCTCTTGAAGAGTGTTAGCGAGGAGCTCTGCCTAATGTAGATTGGAATCTTGATCCAAAGCATGGGAAGTCTCTGGGACAGGAATATATCCCTCCAGCACGTCCTATTTATTGTTGTGGTGAGGTTTAGATCCCTAGAGTGTGTGGCTAGAAGAGATAAGGTTTTTTTTAGGTGGAGCATGCCCATCAATTCTGAGTTGGACATGGTCTTGCATGTCAGGCAGAGATCACCTCTGAGTAGGCGGTATGCAACCGAGTACAGCTGGAGTTTCTTCAGTCGAGCTGCATAGGGCATCTGTTTGAGGCCAGTGATCTTCTTGGTGAGGTGTTTCTGTGGTCATTCCAACTGTTGCAGGTGTTTTGTAAGGTACATCCCAAATGGGGCATTGTACTCTATGATGGGTCTGATGAGTGATGAGTAGAGGGGCACAGTGACCTCTTTTGATCTGGATGCGAACCCTTTTGTGACTAGGTGGGCCACATAGAAGGATTTTCTAACCACTTTGGCAATGTGATTATCAAAGGAGAGACCACTATCCACCTGGGTCCCCAGATCCCTCACCACATCTTCCATATTTAGGGGACTACCACCTATGTGGTAGCTCATCGGTACTTTGTTTTTTCCAAAGGGGATGACTATGCACTTTTTGGCATTTAGCTTGAGGCCATGATTTTGACACCAGGTATCCGTCTCAGTGAAAGCCTTTTGGAGGATGTCTGTGTCAGCCGGAGAATCAATTATAGCCCCTAGTTTGCAGTTGTCTGTGAACTTGGTCAGCCATAGTCCTCCTGTGCTTGCCTGTACCTCTTAGAAGTATATGCCGAACAGGAGGGGTCCTAGGACTGAGCCCTGAGGAATGCCACTTGTAATCGGTTTAGAGTCGGACCTAGCTCCCACAACTCTCACCATGTGGGTTCTGTCCATGAGCCAGTTGGCAACCCATCTTGTGATGTGGGGGTTTATGTTCAGGCTGGTGAGCTTGTCTATAATACCAGAATGGGGATGGTGTTGCATGCATTTGTGAGGTCTAGGTAGGCTGTGTGTACCACCTTTCCCTCATCTATAGCCTTGGTAACTGTCTCAAAGAAGTCCACCAGGTGTAGGAGGCATGATCTGCCCTTAACAAAGCCGAACTGGGTAGGGTCCAGTGTTTGGAGGTTCCCAATGTCTCTGTTAATGAGTTACATGATGATGCACTCCCTAGCCTTACAGACCAAGCTAGTCAGGCTTATAGACAATAGTTCCCAGGGTTTGTTGTGGCTCTACCTTTGTGGAGTGAAATAACCATTGCTGTGCACCACTCTATGGGTACGTAACCTGAGGAGAGGCTGAGTTTGAACAGTGTGTTTAGGTGAGGGGTTGGTTTGTCTTTGAGCTCATGTAGGATGCAGCCTGGGACACCGTCTGGTCCCACTGATGCTGTGTTTTTGGCTTTGGAGAGGGCTGTTTTAACCTGACTGCCAGTGATTTTAGGGGTTCTACATTCTTCTGTTATGGTCATCGGCCCTTTTGGGGGTGAGAGGGGGGTGAAGTTTGTACTGAACCTGTCTGCCAGGATGTTGGCAATATCGGTCGGTTCAGTGTATTTTATGCTATTCTGCACTAACGCCAAGCAGATCTGAGCATTTTCACTTAGATTCTTGACATATCTAAAGAATGCCTTGTGGTTTTCTTTGCAGTCCTTGGCAATTTTTCTTTCTAAGCTCGCCTTGGATGATTTTATGAGGGATCGTAGTTTATTGCTGATACTGATCAGGGATGTCTTCCCTTCATGGGATTTTACTCTTTTTCTGTACTAGTTTCTTCCTTCTATTGTATATCTTGTTTATAGCAGGGGTCCACCAGACTGTTTTCCTTTTCTTGGAGGAGTGAGTCTTGACTTTCCTTGGGATAGCATGATACATGCATTCTTGTAGGTGCCCATAGAATGCATTAATAACACAAGTAACCGTGTGAAGCCACAGGGTATAATAACCCAATTTTTAACAACAGCAATAGGAATATTTTTGGCACTTCTTGTTTTTTGGATATGTCTGTTGATGCATTTAGCATCAGGTCCATTATTACTAGAAATTGGAACATCCTATGTGGGAATAGAGAATTAATACAGGTTGTATGTGATAGACCTAATTTCATATATAATTTATTTTATTTTATTTTATTTTACATTTGTTGACCGGGCTAGTCTGGCTGGATACATGTCCATTTTCAGCAGAGGCCCGAGGAGAAAAGCTCCACTATATACTAGAAGGTAACATAAAAATAGTACAACGGGATGCAAAATTATAAGCATGATAAGAAAATGAGTCCAATGTAGTATAGTAATGATACTAAAGCAAATTGACAATAGCTATAATTAGCAAAACTTAAACGAAACTATAATTAGCAAACTTAACAAAGCTATAGTTATAACATAGAGAGATGATTTATGTTTGCAAATTCTTTGCTGTAGTAGGAATAGTACAGCCATAAAAGAAAGAAAGTAGTAAATTACATAAGAGTCTTTAGGTATTTGCAGTATTCACAATTGTTATAATCGTTTTGAGCCAGGGCAATATATTAAGAGGCAGATTAGCATAGCTGGGAGCAACCTATAAATTTGGGGGGGATAACAGGTTGCAGAGGTAAAGTAGTATCCAAGTGGATAGTAGATAGTTGCAGAAGAGTGGAAGTATTAGTGATAGGGACAAGCATAGAGGTAAATGGATAGTGATAGGGACAAGCATAGAGGTAAAAGGAGAGAAATGAGAAGAGTGTTGGATGCTCAGGTCAGTCAGGGTTTGAGCAGGGGCATAGCCAGTGAGACACAAAATAGTTCCTCAGTTGTTTCCTGAAAAGTTGAGAAGAGCCTAGAGAGGTCAGTTCTATGGGAAGTTTATTCCAGTATGAGCCAATGGCGTTTGTAAACAAGGAGTCACCAGCTTTGTTGTGTGTTTTGAGAGTGGCAACTAGTAGTTTGTTGGCTGAACGAAGGGAAGTAAGATTCCTGTAAGGGACAACAAGGTTATTTAGTATGGGTGTATTAGAAGGGTAGTTGAGGATTTTATAGGTGATAACTAATTGATGTAGGATAATAAGATTTTGGAGTTCAAGCCAGTCAAGTTTTTGAGGTTAACACAATGATGGGTGTGAAATGGGGAGCCTGTGGCAAACCTGGCAATGCTATGATAGGCTGTGGCAAGTTTCTGAAGGTTAGATTTTGAAAGGTTTATAAAGGAAGGGGAGGCATACAATAGTGTGGAGATGAGATGGGTTTGGGCTAGAGACACCTTTGTAGATGCTGTTAGAAAGGGCTTAAGTCTATAAAGAGCACCAATCTTTTTATTAACAGCTTTGATGGTAAGGTCAATGTGGTAATCAAAGTTTAGTTGATTATCTATTGTGACGCCTAGTAGTTTAGTGGAACAGTCAGGTGTAATGATAGTGCCATTGTCAGACATAATTGAAAAGGAGAGGGGGGGATTTAAGGGTAGGAGAGAAAAGTAATAGTTTGTTTTTTTTGGGATTAAGGAGGAGACAGATATCTTGGAACCATTTTTCTACTGCTGTAAAGACTTGTTGGGTAGAAGAATGAAGTTCGGCTGGGGAAGCAGCTGAACAGATGAGAGTTGAATCGTCTGCGTATTGAATACATGTGGAGGTGGGAAGAGAGGTAGACAGGTTATTAATAAATATGGAGAAGAGAAGGGGTCCTAAGATGGATCCTTGAGGGACACCGATAGTGACTGGGAGCAGAGAGGAAAGATGGCTGTCCCAGAGGACTGCTTGTTGTCTATCTTTCAAGTAGGAGTCAAACCAGTGCAATGCCAAAGGTTCGAGAGAGAGACATTTCAAAGTGTCTAGCAGAAGGTGATGGTTCACCATATCAAAGGCTTTAGAGAGGTCAAGAAATAAAGCAGAGGAGAAGAGATTGTTATTGCGATTTTTGTTGATAGTGTCTGAAAAGTAGAGAAGAGCAGTGGAGGTGCTATGGAAAGGTCTAAAACCATGTTGGGAGTCAGAAAGTAGGTTATTATGTAAAAGATGATGTAAAAATTGTTGGTGTATACAACGTTCCATAAGTTTAGATAGAGGTGATAATAAGGCTATAGGACGGAAGTTGGAGAGTTCATTAGTGTTTCCTCCTTTATGCAGAGGAATGATATGGGAGACTTTCCATAGGGAAGGAATAGTGGATTCAGTTATTGTTCTATTAATTAAGATGGAGACTGGGTATGCTACTTCAGCTGCTGCAAGCTGCAGATATTCAGCTGGTAGTAGGTCGGCTGAAGGAGTGCAAGGTTTTAGTTTTGAGAGTAATTTGTGTATATAGGTTGTGGAGACTGTACTAAATGTTAGAGTGGGGGTGTTATTTTGAGGAGAGGTCATTTTGAGGGAAGTGTGGGGAATCATGGTCTTTGCTAGAGAGGTGACTGTTTCAGAGAAGAAGGTGTTGAATGTACAGGCTATTAAGTTGGGTGGAGTTTGCACTAAGCTAGCTGGAGTAGGTGTTTTGGTATTGCCTGGATGGAGCAGTTTATTGATTCCTGACCAGAATTTTTTGGGATTATGATTTTGATTTTGTTGGTGTTGAAGATAATAATTTTTTTTATCAAGATAGGTAAGTTTTTTTGTAGTGTTTCTAAGGTATTTGAAGTTTTGGTGGTCAGTTGGGTTTTTAGTAGTTCTCCATTTTGTCCATTGTTTATTTCTTAAATGCATCATTTGCTTGGTATCTTTAGAAAGCCATGGGGCAGCTTTGGAACCTGTTCTAATTATGTGAGAGGGGGCGTGATGCTCAAGAATTTGGAGGAATGTGTTGTTAAAATGGGCAACTGCTTCCTCAAGTGGCAGGTGTTTTAGAGTTGACCAGTTATACAGTTTGAGTTCATTGAGGAAGCTAGGAAGGTTAAAGTTGTTTTTGTTATGTATAATACGATAGTTGGGCTGATTTAAATTGTTGTTTTTTTGTTTGGTGATGTAGGTGAGAAGATGGTCGCTGATATTGTCAGGAAGTATACCAGTTTTATAAGAAAGAGGATTATTATTGACCAATATCCAGTCCAAGATGGCTTGTTTATTGGTAGATTTGTGAATTCTAGTGGGGGAGTTTATAGTTAGTTGAAAGGTAAAGAGGTTGAGGTGATGGGTGGGTTTGGGAGATATGCAAGAGTTCCAGTCAATGTTAAAGTTTACTTATAACTGTGGATTATTGAAGGCTATTATGTCGAGGGGCGCCTAAGTTGTATTAAATTCCATTCATTTCAGGGTTTGGTTTAAAGGCTTTTTGTTGAACTGGCGTTGTTTTTCATTTGTGATGATTTTTTATGTTCTTTTTTAACTCTTTTATTATTTTTCCTTTTTTCTTTTCGGAGCCTTTTAATGGATTTTACGCTAACTGGATGGTGAATAATGTTGGTGATAAACGCTATAATGAGGAACAATGAGAGAACTGAACAAATGTTTAATGCGCTGCAGTTGCAGCTTGTCTATCTGATTGAGAGGGGTGGATATCTCTGTTGTCCTGCTACTACAGCGTTGCTTCGGATTTGTTAGACCGGCTGTTGTTGAAGGATGTTACGGGTGGGCTTCCTGCAATTTTGCTTACTATTGAAGGGCTGAGGAGATTGATTGCTGGGATTGCAATTTGGCCTTCCGTGAGTACATGGATATTCAACTGTACAGCGATTTGTCTGCCGCTGTCATTAACTTATCGATTATCCTATTGACTCCGAATGCAGCACTCCATGCACTAACTCTTATGGAGCAGATCCTATTACTTTACCAAGATAGAATGCAGAAAGAATTTAAAAACTATTTCGGTTCTATAATTTCATTGAACTTAATCCCTTACTTTTCTCTCGTGAGACATTCAATATAATATAAAAGAACATGAAAGCTGCTTAGACATAAGAAAACGCATTTTAATTAATTTTTTAGGCTCCAAAGTGATGTGGATCTTCTTGACGCTCCCTTTACGGCTTTTTCTTTCTAAAGCCCAGCGAAGATAACACAGATTTTGATGGATTTGATTTGATATGATAAGACCACTGGTGATCCTTTCTCAATTTAACCATGCTATGGAGTGGGTTAAGATTCTGTGGGAAGTGAATCTTTTTGTTGAAATTAAGCTGCTTTTTAGGGAAATTGCATTCCAAATTATATGTTGACACATTGGTATATGTGGTTACTGTGATATTTGTTAATTTTAAAATGAAATTTTAACAAAGTATGAGACTGAACAGATACATATAAATCAGTGAAAATTAAGAGAGACATTAAAGACTATGTTATAATGGGCGCATTCCTTTGAAACTAAAAACAAGTTTTTCACCCCTCAAAAAAAAAGTAAAGTAAAAAAAATAATAACAAAACAGCTTGTATCTTAAAAATTCTCTGACGGTTGTTATCTTCTGGTATGATTCAGATACTACTGATTTTTATTTTCTCACCTTTCTAATGATCTTGATCGTTAGGGGAACATGGCAACACCCAGACGAGGAACTCCAGACGAAGAACAGAAAAGAAAGAAAAGCTCTAATCTACGGGTTCTCGGTGAAGGGCAAGGGCAATCTAGAACAACATTTAGACATTAGAGATTTTTTTTTTTTTCTTCTCCTGTAATACCGATAAATAATGTGGTTGTATTTCTTTGGCTGTAGAACAAACTGAAGAACAAACTATGTATGTATTGTTAAATTTGTATTTCCACTGTCTTTCCTAGACACCATATATATATTGAAGTTTTTTTTTTAAATTTGTTAGAAATTTATTTGAGATATTTTTCAAATGATAAAAATCGACTATCTAGACTATGCAATAATGAATTTGATTTAACAAAAATATGATAGTATAGTATTATTAGTTTCTGAAAAAGAGGATATAGCATGGATATATTAGATTTCTGCATTAACAAACTAATGGATAAACCTATTGTTCCTAAAATCTCTGATAAATTAATTAATACTTATTATATTTCTCAGCAGATAAATATATATAAAATTTGGTTATAGTAGGTACTAATGCTTGCAGCCAGTGTAATATATGTAAATTTATTAAGCCATATTTTGACAATATTAATGGAATTCCATTTACTCCTAAATAAGATTTTTCATGTACTCTGTAGGGGTTATTTATTGTGTTAGATGTCCATGTAAATTATACTACATTGGTGAGACAAAAGAAAATTTAAAACTAGAATGCAAGAACATGTTAGAGATATTAAAAAGAGTATTAACTAGTCCCATTGCTGTACATTTTATGGAATGTCATAATAGTAATGTAGAAATGTTTGAATGTTGTGTGTGATGATAAATTAATTTAAAATATTTTGTTATTTAAAGAAACTATTTATATTTTGAAATATAATACTATGTCTCCTAATGGTTTAAATTTAGAAGTAAATCTGAAATGCTTATTATAAGTTTTGTATGATTAGCATTGTTATTTTTCTTCCATATTGGATATTTTTCCTTTAAATGTTATTTTATTTCTTTATTGATTAATTTATGTAATTGTTTGATTAATTGTGATATATCTGGCATTGTTTTTCAGGCTGTTGCCTTTCTCTTTTTTTGTTGTTTTCAATGTTAAAGTCTCCTAGGATTATGGTTTCCTGAGGAAAGCTACAAGAGAGCCAGCTAAGAATGTTTTCCAGTGCATTTAAGTTGTTGCCAGGAGGGATATAGGAACAAATTATATATATGGCTTTGTTTTTATTTAAGTGGAATTTGCTGCAGAGTATTTCAGCATTGGCAGGGGAGGGAGGGAGTCAATAGAGGACACTTGTAGTTGAGATTTATAGAGTAAAGCAACACCACCACCCTTTTTGCTTAGACAATCCTGCCTTAAAATGCTATAACCAGGAGGAGTAATGTCATTGTCTTTGGTGCCTGGTTTAAGCCAGGTTTCAGTAAGACAGAGAATGTCAAATGAGTAGAGGTCAATTAAAGCATGGAGTTGTGTAATTTTATTGTTAATGCTCCGAATATTTAGGTGTGCTATAGAAAGGGAATTAGAAGAGAAAGGTGAGTTTGAACTGTTAGTATTTGGTTTTGTGAGGGTGTTAAGGAGGGAAGTGTTTGGGCCAGGGTTGGGGTGGATGTCCCCATGTAACAGTAAGAGTGTTTGAGGAAGTGAAAATATCTTTGAGTTTTTGGAGGGTATGATGTAGAACTTTCTAGATGTGTGAAACCTATTATGTGGTATTCTGTGATAGAGTGGGGGAAGGTAGGAACATGATGACAGGAGGTTAATGTAGGTTTGATTAGCTAGGGGAAGGAATGAACCTGTGTGTTTAGCTAAGCTAGGAGATCTGCTAAGGGTATAGTACTCATAGGAAGTAAGGGTATAGTATAAAAAATAGACTTTCTAAAAAATTGCTTACAATTTGATTCTACACACAGTGGTACCCCTGATAACAGCAGATGCTGTAAGGGGATGTGCAAATGTGTTTTTTGTTCTTCGTGTCGTTTTATTTTAGAGGGGCCATATATTGATTTACCATGCTTAAACAGGACCCTTTCTATTGATGGTGTATACAATTGCAATGTTAATGCTTAGTCTATCTTGCTGTTTGCTCTGTCAGTAACGAATTCTATGTAGGTATGTCTACGCAACCACTCAGTAAGAGAATTAAAGAGCACTACTATTGTATTAGAACTAAGAACACCAACAATGCTCTATTTAAGCATTCCATTGCATGTAGTGGTTTTAAAAAGTTTATGTTTGCTGTTTTGGAACAAGTAGTTAGAAATATAAGGGGGGGGGGGTCCTACAAGGACCAACTGGAACAAAGAGAGACTATGTGGCAGCTCAGTTTAGGGGTTGATAAAAAACCTGGTATTAATGATTCAGTCAATATTAAATATTTTTTGAAAAATAGGAGACTGACAATTTTAAAATGAACCGTCCATGTTATGTTTCTAGACATGCACCTTTATATACTGTAGTCTCTTAACTAGTGCACTTTATGCAATGATTGTTTTATTAGGTAATTGATCTAATTTAGATTTGATATATAAGGTGATGCTGCTGTGTGTATTTTATTTCATTCTGATGAAGTCTTTTGAGACAAAAGCGATATTAAACTGTGTTTTTCGCTATTTGCTGGTGGTTTCCTTCATTGTATGGCCAGACTGGTGCTTTGGTTTTTTATTAGTTTTTGCTTGCTGCTTCATCCTTGGGATTATTCATTTTTCTTTTTATTATATATTATTATGTTTTGCTCTGTATGGAGCTTTTCTCCCCATGACTCCACTGAAAATGTTCACTAGTGGTGCAGCCGGACTATCCTGGCAAACAAATGTTAAATAAATAATAAAAAAATAAATAATATTAATCATGTATGAACCATCGTCACTTAGCCTATTCCAAAGAGATGATTCCAGTATTTATTACATTCGAGGCTTTCGGCCATTTGTGAATTCTGTTTCATTATTCCCCTGGCTGAGCAATAGTTTTGTGAACTCTAATATAGCCCTAAGAACTACATGTGGAATAGATAAAATGCACCATGATGGCAGCCCTGGCACAAGTGAATTAGGCAAACTAATCATTCAAGTTAATGGCAGCCATAAGCTTTTTCCTGTAATTACATTGGTTTGATGAGTATAGGGGAGTGGTAATCATAAATAAATTTTGCAATCAGTGTGATTGTTTAAAAGTTTACTAACTGATTTGCTACTATTATACAAGTTACACCCAGGATATTAATTAAATGTTACATCTCCTGAAAGAGAGCAACAGCGTTAAAGCATCTACTCAAAAGCAAGTCCATGGGCACATTCCTGCATCTGTAATACCTTCTGAGCATTTAGATCATCATTTACTTCCTAGATTTGATAGCCTGTAGTACACATCTTGACTGGATGTACACACAATTGGCATATATTTAAAAATACCAATCCAGATTAATTAAATAGGATAATTCTTGGATGGCACAGTGGTGTAGCGAATAGTGTTGTCATCTCAAGGAAGAGGTTTTCTGTTTTGATTTTCAGCAGGGCTGCCTTCTGTATAGAGTCTGCATATCATCCCTGTGTTTGTGGGGGTTTTACCAGGTGGTCTGGTTTCCTTCCCACATTCCAAAGACATTTGGTAGGTAGGTTAGACACACTAAATTGGATGTAGGTCTGTGTGTGTGTGTGTGTGTGTGTGTGTGTGTGTGTGTGTGTGTGTGTGTGTGTGTGTGTGTGTGTGTGTGTGTGTGTGTGTGTGTGTGGTATTGTACAACAATCATGGCAGGGCTCACCAACCAGCAATATTAACCTTGGCTATAAATGATTGCCTCTGTTGAAGTCACTGTTTAAGTGACACCCCGACCCAAGCAGGAAAAAGGTGCTGTAGATGAATACAATTCATTTTTTTGCTAGACAGAACATTTCTAATACCCAGTCAGCAGTCATAGTCATATTATGTTTATGAATGAGACTCTACTTTTCTGCATATCATGATCTGTTCATTGGCATTCCTGCATAGTCACAGCACTCTCACCTATAGTGTTACAGTGGCATATCCCAAAAGAAGTGAAAAAAGTGTGCTTTAACTATTAGCTGTATTTGAAAGAAAACATTTTTTGTATCATCAATATGTAATATTATTGTAAGCCTGCATAACTGGAATTTGTTTAGCATTATCATGGAATCTGATCTGCAAAGCAAAAACAATGAGACATGAAGTGGCAGGGTGGAGGAAATTGAGGAGGCTGTTGAGGTACTGTGTATGTGGACAATGTAGAAACCCCCTCACTCTGGATTAATAAAGAGCTGAATGGACAAGTATAGTAGAGTAAGATAGCTAGACATTTGGATGGTAATAGAATTCAAGAGTGATAATACCAAAGGATAATGGCTTGAATAGAAGCAAAACCCATCAAATGAACTAGCACATCTAACTTACTTTGTCCATAGAAAGAAAACTAGAATAGCTACCAATTCACTTAAAGTAACCTATATCAAAAAGCAGGCAGGACATCTGCTCATTCTTCCTAAAATATCTGAGGAAAGCAATTCAGCAGTGTTCTCATTTAGATTATGGGGTGGAATGAATGTTACTCAAGATTGGAGGGCCATATGATGGACAGGAAGGGATATGCAGTGGGAAGAGTGACTCTGGTGGATGCAGCAAGGAATTTATTGGCTCTATTTCTACTGTTTTGTGAGCTTTGTCTTATATTGCTCTGCACATTTATTGTAAACCCCAGCAGTTTTGTATGGAGAAGTACTTCAACTGGTGCATTGTTTAAATATATGATTTTTAAAGTTATTTTTCTTACAGATAAGTGATTTAGGGGGGAAAGGGAGCATGGTTTTCTTTGGATTAAGGAGTTGGTGTTTATAAAGCTAGTTTTCAAAAGAGTTAAAGGCATGTTTTCTATTATTTCCTAAATTTTCTATATAGTTTGAGAGGCAACTAAGGGTAGAATCATAAGCATACTGTACAATGGATGATTGTTGAATAGAAGTATGAAGATAGTTGATAAATATATTAAACAGAAGGGGACCAAGGACAGACCTTTGTGATATAACTGTAATGATGGGTAGATAAGGGAAAAGGATAGGATTCCATTTGAATGCCTGGTAGCATTCTGACAAGTAATTATTAAATCTCTGAAGAATGGGTTATGAGATACACATTATGGACAGTTGTAGTATCAGTTTTTATGAGATTTAGTGTTTCAAGCTTTTGATAAGTCCAGAAATAAGTAAGATATGAGTTTACCTCTATACCTGGCTTTCTTTAAGTTATCCATAAAAAAATAAGCATCATAAGATCATTAGGAGATTATTAGGCTAATGGCTCTAATGGCTCCAGGGCCCTTACAAACCTACCCAAGTTCAACCTGTGTTCCCAAGGGTGTCTGTTTCAAGCAGACAATAAAATCAGCACCTATTTCCCCTGTCCAAGAAGGACACAGGTGGGACCCATGGGGTGAATTTCTGGTTACCCATCCAATCGTCCAAATTACACTTAAATAGAATCAATGAGCGGTTTTGTTTAACATGAATAGGAAGCTTGTTCCAAAGGTGAGGCAAGCTGTGTGAGACAAATCTGTCTCTCCAGCATGTCCTGTTAATGTCATATACCAGTTTAAGGTCCTTTGAATGAGTGACCTGTGTGCCATTTGAGTTGCAAATGTGCAGCATTTCCATTAAAGTTGGGTCAGAGATTGCTCTATATGTAAAGAACATGTCACCTCTGTGCAGTCTGTATGACAGAGTAAGTGACAGTGATTTAAGTCTGTCCACATAAGACAGATCTTGAAAGAGAGCAGTTATCATACTATAGGCAGGTTTAAAACCATGCTGAGTATTGCTTAGTAACTGTTCCTTTAAGAGGTGTAGGAGTAGTTGTTTATGGACACAATTTTCCAATATTTTTGAGAGGAGGGATAAAATAGCAGTGGGTCTGAAATTAGACATCTTGGTAGAAATACCACCTTCAAATAGAGGGATGATATGTCATTTTTTTTCCCAATGGTAGGAATTACTGTATTGACCTGTTTATAAGGATGGTGAATGGATATGCACTGCAGAAGGTTATCTACAGATGGTGTCTAGGGTTTAAGTTCGGCTGATATATATATATATATATATATATATATATATATATATATATATATATTTTTTTTAAATGAAGGAGGTAGCGAGTGGTTTTACTATAAAGGTGGCTGTATTAGAGGATGGGGGTAGACATGAGTCAGCAGACTCAGGAAAGGATTTGCTGATGAGAACAGCTATGCTGTCAGTGAAGTGTGAGCTAAAATTGGTGTTTGTTTCTAAGAGGGAGTTCCTGGGATGATGGTTAAGGATATTGCTAATTCCGGAGTGAAAAATTTGTTTAATGGATGACCAGAATTTTGAGCGGGTTATATCTCTGATTATTTTATAAATCAGAATAGTAGCAGGGTTTACTTGCCTTTTGGTAAGGTTACAACATTCTTTAAGGAGCTGTAGATTTTGTGGAATTTTAAGTTTCTGACAATCTTTCCATGCCTTGTCTCTATTTTGAATAAGACTTCTAGTCTGATTGGTAAGCCAATGGACAAAGATAGATTTTATTCTCGCCCTACATAGTGGTACAAGGTTGTTTTTTTAATAAGTTAAATTGAACCTTTCTACTGCCTCATCTAGTGGCAATGGCAAGGCTTTTAGAATAGTCCAGTTAAATGAGCTCACATTAGCTAAAACTGATTCAGTTTAAACTCTGAGAGATCATGAGTATTTTTGTATACTTGTTGCTTGGCATGGTAATTAATACATCTGATAGCATATATAGGACAGTGATCACTAAGGAATTCAGGAAGGTTTCCTGATGCAATGTAGTTGCAAGGATTAGAGACCAGAGTCTACTCGAGAATAGGGCTAGTGTCCTTGGATTTATTGTAGTGAGTGGGAGAAGTAATAAGCTGTTTGAAGCCACGAAGGCTGAGAAAATGCACAGTTAGAAGTGAAAGCACTCTAGTTGATGTTGACATCATCTAGGATGACTATTTCATTGTTAATGTTGTGTGAGATCCAGTAAAGAATGTCTTCAAGGGTGGCTATATTGTTTTCAGGGGAGCATATAGAACAATTATACAAAGGAGAATGTAGTCATTTAATTTTATACAGGTGATAAGTAGCTTTGCATTATTGAATCTGGGCAGAGTTTTTGTAAGAAGAGACACTTCACATGCATTAGGGTTGAGGATAGCTACCCCTCCAGCTTTTTTGTTTAGCCTGTCAGCTCTAATTATGCTGTATTCTGGGGGAGACATTTCTAAGTCTTTTATATGAGGTTTTAGTCATGTCTCAGTAAGGGCAATGATACCTGATACATAATAAGATAAACAGGCATACAGTTTAGTGGTTTCTTTACAAATGCTATGTATATTTATTGAGGCAAAGTATAGTTGTTTGAAGTCATTAGGTGTGACCAGAGGGGATGTGGGTGATAAGGGAGGTGAGACTGAATGAGGTCCTGGGTTAGGGTATATGTCACCACAGAGTTTAATTATTGAAGAATTTTGGAGGAAGTGAAGTGGTTTTATAATGGTAATTCTTATTGTTTGCTTTGTTCTGGGGTCCTAGTTAGGAGAGTGAAAACATTTGTATTTAAAGTAAAGAGTAGGTGAGTGGCTAAACAGATGTGGAACAATTTCTGGCAAATAATTTTTGGGAGAATGGTTTAAATGGAGGCTTATGATATGGGAGGAAATTTGGGGTGTAAGAGTAATTTGATAGTCTGTGAGAAGTAAATTAGTTAAGCTAATGAAGAGCATATTTATTTGTGATGAGATTGGGAGGCAATTGTCATGAAAGGCAATGAAGGTATAAAGTTGGACAAATCTGTAACAGAGTAATGTTGGGGAAAGTTTAGAGTGATAAGAGTAGTGTATTTGTTGGATAAAAAGTGAGACAGACACAGCTGACAATCTAAGAGACTAATGTGGGTGTTGGGTATGAATGATAGATTAGTCTGTGCTGATAATTAAAGCCGTGAATCTGCAGTATTGAATATAAGCAGGAATGCAGTGGTAAGGCAGAAAGGGGGGAGGGGTGGTGTGAAGTCAGGAGTAAAAATGAATAAGATTTGCTAATGTTGTTTAAATGAGCTGATAGGTTGGTAAAGGAAGATGTGAGTTTTTAGATTAGAAGGGAAAGGAGTACAGTAGTGCAAAGGGAAGGAAGGAAGGGTGCATATCTACTGGGCAGTCACAGAGTGGTAAAGAAAATATCAGAAGCACTGTGGTAGACAGTGAGTGAGTGAGTGAGTGAGTGAGTGAGTGAGTGAGTGAGTGAGTGCATAGGTAATATTAACACTGTTGTGATTGATGGAATGGGGTGGATGAATGCGTAGAAATTGTCTTGATGTAGAGATGTGTCTTCAAACAGGTTTGTGATATCATTAAAAAGTGGGAGGAGAGTAGTGGGTTTAAATGTGTGGATCTGGGGGTTGACTGGGGAATTGGGGGTGAAAGGGAAGTGAAGGTGGCCACACCTCATATGTTTGTGGAAGACTATAAGTCTGGACCTTCTCAAACCCAGTGATTCTGCACACCCAACCCAATAAAGGTAAACAAATGGCCTGGGGTAGAGTTGTGCTGTAGCTGTTAAAAGACAGAAACAGATGCTGCAGCTGCAGTTGTACGATTAATTGCCAGTTTGTGATCAGTTGTTCCTCTAACAAGCTCACTAACAAACCAATCAACAGGTCTAACATTTGTATAAAATATAGGAACCATTAGGATTCAGTGTTCAAGACACTTAAATGGTTTCAGATCAGAAAAGTTGTCCGAACAGTTTTGCAAATCTGATGTTAGATGAGAAGTTTTTGATGAGAAGAAAGATGTTTTTCATGGAATTAATATGTTGCTAGTCTGAAGAAGTATCAAAGTAAACCAAAACAGTTAGCGTGATGCTATACTACAAAATTGCTCAAGAGAACTTGTTTAAATGCTTTTCTGAAAGATATGCAGTTGCTCATGCAGTAAACCAGCTGTGGATGAGTGCGTTTAAACTGGAGCATAGGAAGCTTGGGCTCCTTCATATGTTGAAAACAATAATATTTATCATTTCATAAATGTGCTGATTATAAATACCCCAGGAGGACTTTAAGTTATTAGTGCAAACCAAAGTGTTTCTATTACTTAGGGATTTTTCACATTTAATCAGTAAATGTGAAAAATGGAAATACAATGTGGTAAATTTAGACATTGTGTTTACAGTGAAATGCTGTGTACAAAATGTAACAAAACTGATTATTTTTGGTTTATCAATTAATAATAATACAGGACTTGCAGAGCAACAAGTAGACAGCATTACATATAATGTTTACAGCACAACTATTATAATAGTCTGCTATAGAACTGATGTATCTAACTTACATCATATCAGGTTTATAGTGGATAAAGTGTCAGCTGGTTGAGTTCAGTTCAGTAAAGTTTAGCTCGCCAGTCACACTTTTTAATAGACTGTCACTGCAGATATAGTTTCTAAGCGCATGCCTGCAGTGATTCCTTTATTGTAGGGGATAGTCCCTTCATCATGTCACATGCTAGATTGCCAGCAGTCTCAGAGACAGAATGCAGATAATCTAAAAAGGGAAGTTTCTCCACAAAAAGCTTTCACCATTAGAGTCCCCCAGGGTTCTGCACTGGGACCATTCCTGTTTAGCATCTACTTTTGTGAAGTAAAAGCCAATACCAAAGGGCTCTGGCTGGGTACATTTGTGGATGACTGCAAGGTGGGAGCAGTCATTGAATCCTCAAATGAGAGAGCCATCCTGCAGGAAGGTTTGCCTGGGGCCAAAATCATGGACTGAAACTAAATACCAAAAAATGCATTGTTGTATACTTTGGGAATTCATCTACCATAGAGAACTATCACATTGACAATGAGGCCCAAGAATTGACCTATTTGTTTGGGAATTGGAAATTTATGTAGACAGTGACCTAAATTTTTGGCCAACATGTCTCTGTTGTAAGAAAATCCTTCTGTATTGCACAGCTTATAAACAAAGATATTATATCTAGATCTAGGAATGTCAGTGTCCCCCTTTACTCAGTCCTTATTAAGCTAATCATTGAATATAATGCCACCTTTGGCAAGTATCTATCCAGACACTCTCAACAACTAGAACACCCACACAGATACCTTACTAAAATGGATACAAGGCCTAAACATTTACATGGACTAACTCAAACCCTTATCACTATACTTGGTTTTCTATTGTCTGCTTTAAGGTGACCTGTGTTTGGCATACAAGGCATCCTCCAATCCATTACTGATGGATTTACTGCACATCAGCAAGTCATATTGCATCAGGAATATTCGGTCTAGGGATCTAAACCTCTTCTACAGCATCAACTTGAATGGTATGGAGGGACAGTTATATTTCATAGAGGGTACCACTGCCATGAAACAGACTCCCCACTTTCATAAAACAAAATTCATCCCTGCCCATATTCACATTCAGTTTAGATCTATGGATAGGAAACAGAAAATTTACCTTAGGACTGCCCCCTTTACTACTAATTGACAGAGGTAGCTCCTAACTGCTTTATCCCATACATGGGTCCCTATCTATGTATATGATCCCAGTTATTTTCATTAGGGGTAGTACATAATTATCGACCATGGGATGGAGAAGGCCAATCTGTAGCCAAATGGGATAGGTTATTTTGAGAACAAAAAGGGAAACTAGCTAGGCTTAAAATGGCCTGCAAGGACAGGTAGCCTAGTATTGCTTATGAACCTATGAAAGAACAACTGGAAATGTAAGATCCTTACAGTACCTATTGAAAAGAGTAGGGGTCCTTTATTTACATCTTATTTATCACATTTCTATCTATTCACAAATGTGCATATTTGCAAAGTTACACAGTTCTGTACACAATTTCATTTTTATTTACATTATCATTCATGACATACTTTTACATTCTAATTTAAATCAGACCCCCAGTCTTTTTTCATAACCACTATCTATTTTTTCTTAATATTATTGATGATATCCATTTCCCAGTAAACATAATGTAATTTATTCTCTAATTCCATACTACCCATATTACATAAAACATTTTTTGTTATCCATTCTTCTTTTTGATTCTTTGTTTCTATTGTTATAATACCCATAATCAATCATATCCATATTTATATTGTTATAGTCATTAAAATCTCCAAAGAAAGCTTCAGCACATAATTTTTCACATTTTTTTTATTCTCTTACATTTCAAAAGGACATATCTTGTGGTTTCTTCTTCACCACGTTATAGACATACCTTTTCGCTCTTCTTTTCATACAGCATGTTAACTTTTACTGGTAATTTTTTTATTCCTAATCTGGTAAATTTTCCATGAATTAACACAATAGAATTGTATAATTATTTTTATACCATGTATTTCAATTTTCTTCTATTTCATCAATCCTTATTCTCCACATTTTTATCTTTTGTTGATAATTCTCCAATTCATCATTAAGACACTGGTGTGGAATCAATAAAGCCTACACTATAGCACACCGTTGTTTTGTATTCAGTAAGTGTCTGTACACAGCATGCAGAGCCTTGCAAACACAGTAAACACAGTGGCATGCTAATTAAAGCATAAGCAGCTGAACTGTATGCTAATCAGCCAATCCAAGATGGAGGAGCTATTCAACAGGCTATAAAGCAATCATGTAGACTCAGTGGAGGTTTTCCCTCCAAATTCCAAAACCTACTGGAATATAGGCATGGAAACTACTGTACACAGAAACAAAGTTAGAGGCTGCTGTTGCTCTTATACATGTGTATGTGCAACAGGCCCAAGAATATGCTGTTGCTGCTGCTAATAGACCTCACCCAAGAAGGAGAAGGGTGTTTAGACCCCATTTAACTTTTCATGGTCTGCATGATGTGGAAATTTTACAGCACTACAGGGGGATAGAGACACACTACAGGAACTCTGTAACCTCTGTCTTTCTCAAATGAGAGCAAGGACAAACCGAGGAGAACCAAAAAATATGAAAACTATGGTATGTGTAGCACTTAGAATATTAGCTACAAGAACCTTGCAGAGACCAACAGGAGATATTCTGGGAGTGTCACAGATATCAACATCCAGGATCCTCCATAAATTCCTGAATGCTATGCTACAACATGCCAGTGAGTACATACGTTTTCCCCATATACTGAAGGAAAGAGACACAGCTCTGCAGGATTTCTACTCTATAGCACACTACCCTGAAGTCTTGACTGCCATTGACTGCACACACAATAAAATCAACATACCACCCAGGAAACAAGGATGGGTGTACATAAACAGAAAGGGCTTGTACTCCATTAACTGCCAGGTCATGTGTAACACTAGAATCATCCTGAATGTGTATGCTTGCAACCTAGGCAGTTACCATGATTCCCATATATGGCACAGCTCTCAACTCAATCAGATGTTTTCTAGGGTTGATATCCCACAGTTTAATTTACTGGGAGTGCAGATTATACACTCAAACTGTGGCTGATGACACCCATCAGAAATGCACACACTACCCACTGAAGAACACTATAATGAGGCATATAGTCAAACAAGAAATAGCATAGAGCATGTGTTTGGGCTCCTGAAGTCCCAGTCCCAGTACCTAGATACATCATGGGAAGCCCTGCAGTACAATCTCCATACTTGTGTTGAAATGTTCACTGTTTGTGCCATCCTTCACAATATTATTCTGAGAACCAGCTTGAGCAGGAGCACCAAGGGGAAGGGGCACACATTCCACTACTGCTGGCTAGGACACAACAGCCACATGCAGGTGAGGAGTCATAGCTTCAGCTTGAACACCAGGGGGGAAGGAGCATACATCCCACCACTACTGGCGAGGTCACAATAACCACACACAGGTGAGGAGTCAGAGGGGGAGCCACCAGCTGCTGTGGGTGTAGGTAGACGTAGACTTGCACAATATGTCCTCGCCTGGCCAAAAGGCAATGCATAGCATACATGCTTACTGCATAAGAGGGTAAAACCTTCATCCTATGAACATACATACAGCAAAATTGATGTCAGCCAATGCTCGCAACTTTTACTTACCCATGTAATGGCTGCATACTGCTAGTATCACACAGACTCTGCCCCAAATGAAAACACTTGTAACTGCTGAACTATCAAGGTAAGTGTTGAACACTAAATGGGAAAATAAATATCTAAGAACACAAATGAATGGCAGATCCTTGCATACTGTCACTTGGTAATGCAACTAAGTAGAAGGCCTGTGATTTAAGGTTGTTGTGTTTCTACCATATCACACTCACACATAAAGCAACTTTTGGTCCAAAACAAGGAATACCAATAGAGTATTGCATTGTTAACCATGGAAATAACAGGATGAGTACACAATTGCAAGAGCAAAACTCTTGAAACACAATGTTTGTTGTGGCAAGACACACATGGAATTTGTCCCCCCACTCTCAAAATAACAGGAAAATGAGTTTGTAAAATCCAAGGAATGTCACATAATTCAATTGTTATAAATGCTTTCAACACAATTCTCACTAAATGCATACTCATTTATAACACAAAAGTCAATTCTATATGATTGCCAGTCACCTCTCACTGTGCCCAGTACTCCCCTGGAGGTACCTATGGGCCATCTTAGAAGCATAATACCCCTGAGTCATTAACAATTATAGTACTTTATAGTTCCCTGAAATGACATAGAGAATGTAAGATATCTACTTTCAACAATAACACTTGTGATGACAGTTAATAAAGGCTGTCTATTTGAGAAAGTACATGCCTGCCAAAAATGCCTCTACCAAGAGTGAACTATAAGAAGTCCATACAGATAAAATTTCAATTTTCTAATGCATATATATAAAAACATTTCTTTGTAACGTTAACAAATCTAGCATATACTTGAAAAATACAATACCTTAACAAGATCAGAAGCCTTAGGTGGAGATAAATCAAAAGGAATACCAATCATCTGTGTTGTCCAGATATACAAGTCACTTCACCTTCAAATGCCATAGCTACACTGTTACCTTCTAATCGTGTAGACTCAGGCCTCTAAGCTCAGTGAAGATGCAAATGAAGTGTGAACTCATCAGAATTGCTGAATCTCAAACTTTTAATTTTGTGTAGCAGATGTAAACATAGTGTAGGCACTGCTTCACTGTTGCTAATAGATTGCAGCTGTAAATGATTACTGGTAGGGAGAAAGAAGAGACAACAGCAATTCATACTCCCTTACCTGCAGTGGGTGTGTTGCCTAGGATACATTTACAAAGTATGGAAGTAATTGTATCAAGCTTTTTAATAGAAAAGAACAGCACACATTTATCAGGTTTTGTTCAGTAAGAGCCAAACTCTCCTGCCTTTAATGAAAACTTTATTTTACTGTAATTTAATATTATCATACATTTTAGACAATAATACAAAATGCCCTACAGACCACATGTTTGAGAGAACAGCACAAATATGAGAAGAATGAACACAATACAAAGAGAAGACAGAGCTGCATTGGTGCAAACAATACTCATAAATGGTTGTGTGATCACTCATTGCACTAAATATGTAAGCAATACATGTACAAACAATGGGGAGTATATAAGTGTTATATGTCTTGTTAATACTGTGATGGAAATGGGACTTGCTTGTATGCACAATGATTTGCATTCCAGCTGCAAAGTTGTTTCTGTGGTAAAGAGAGATGGTCAACAGACCATGCTGCTTTGCCAGAGATGGTCTGCACCTCTTCCCTCTTGGCTTTCAAATATTACATTGCCTTCCCCCATAGTGCCTTTTTAAGCAATGCCTTACTGAAAGTACTTCCAAAATAGTAAAAAAAAAACCCCAAGAAAATCTAAAGATATTACTGCTCAATGGTAGGAGTCTAAAGAAAAAACTCCACTCCCTAGAAGCTCTCTTTACCCTAGAGAATGCTGATGTCTGTGTGGTCACTGAGACATGGTTTAAAGATGCAGAGAGCACACCAACAGTGCAAGGTTATAATGCCTTCCACACATTTTGACCAGCTACTTCACAGTCAGGGACCAAAGGTGGAGGTGTCTTTATTTACATAAAAAATAAATATACATCAAGGCTGGTGAAACAGGACAATGCACTTGAGCTGCTCCATGTTCTTTTCAACATAGGCAAAATCCAATACCACGTCTTGCAAGTTATAGGCCCCCCTCTATGAGCCAGGAAACCCATACCATGTATTTAAACTTATTAGAAACACTAACAGTCCAACCCAATGCCATATTCTTAGGTGACTTTAATTACCTCCTTGTTAACTGGGAATCCTATATTGGTGCTAAAACTAGCTAGTTGTAGCTAGAACTAGCCCATTTTTTTAGTTTCAGCAGTCAAAACTGTTTCCCTGTGCTCAGCACTTGCTCAGAACTCATTGTAAGCATTAAATAAACTACAAATTACTACAGCACTTGACTTTCCTCACTTGAAAAAGGAAAACAGTTCTTAGTACTTAAATCAATAAGCACCTATCCAGGCATGTTCATGAGTCATCTCCCGGTGTTTTCTCCTGTCCACCTGATGAATCTGGGCATCTTGGGGCAATGTAGCAATTGCCTCATGTACACTGACAACCTTCCCCTCCTACCACCCAACACTACAACCTGTGAGAGATGCACTTATATAGCCAAACTGGAAGCCAAGCTCTCTCCAGCCAAGACTGGACTAGATAGTCAAGAGGAGGAGGTTAGCACCTGCACCACACCACACTCAACATATAGTCCTTCAAAACCGACACTACCAAAATCCACACATAGAAACATAAAGCACACACCCACATTCATGGAGGCTCTCAATAAAAATCTGCCCAAGCAACAGAGACCTCCCAAGCTGAAACACAGACAACCACCACCCCCAACACTACCCAAATGATACATAGCCCACAAAATTAGTGTCCCACTCAACCATAGCCCATAAGGCAAAACAACATACCCAACACACTAGTCATAGGTGACTCTATAGTCAGACACACTGATGTCCCACTCACCAGGCTAAACAAAGAGAAAGTTACTGACAGCTGCCTGTCAGGTGCCAAGATCCACCACATAATGCACGCACTCAGGTCACTCCACAACAAGTACAAATATGACTCTGTCATTGTCCATGTTGGTGTGAATAACTTGAGATGTACCTCCCTGTACTACATGAAAAGAGACATGGAGGAGCTCTCGGATCTTTTAGCCCAGGCAGGTATGACCCTAGCCCTGAGGAGCATCCTGCCATCACCCAGAATGATACCACAGTACAAGGACAAAATGATTGACTTCAACAATTGGCTAAGCATCTGGTGTCATTCTAAGGGGATCCAGTATCTGTCCGTCTGGGATGACATGGTCGACAGACCACAATGCTTTGCCAAAGATGGCCTGCACATGGTATTCTGGATACTGGCTAAGGCTCTTGCCACCCTTATAGTGCCTTTTTTAGGCAAGGTTCAAATGTTAAATTCATCACCGTAACAGGTAAGCAAGCAAACTCTGAGAGTAATGCTACTCAATGCTAGAAGTCTAAACCTCAAAATGCACTCACTCGAGGCACTCCTAAAAATGGAGAACATTGACGTATGTGCAGTGCCAGAGACCTGGTTCAAGGCTCCAGAGAGCACCCCTGCATTACCAGGCTATAATTCATACCACACCTTTCAGCCACCTAACCTGGACCGAAACACTAAAGGCAGAGGCATGTCCATATTCATTAAGGATATCCACACCTCCAGGCTAGTTGATCAACATAATACATCCGAAATTATCCAAGTGCAGCTAACACATGGCAAGACTGCAATTCAGGTTGTAGCTTGTTACAGATCCCGCACCATGCCCCAGGTTCCCACTCTTCATTTCTTAAGATACTGGAAAATATTAAGGTACAACCCAATACTTTAATTATCAGCGATTTCAACTACCCCATCATCAACTGGGAAAACTACTCATGTGCCAACTCATTCGCTCAAAGTTTTCTGGAATTCATAAATTCCAATGCCTTGGATCAGCTTGTCCACACCCCCACCAAGGACAGCAATATCCCAGACCTGGTCATTACCAATATGGGTAATCGATGTTCCACGTCAGAGGTCAGCTCCTCGCTGGTCAGATCCAACCACAAGCTAATCACCCTAAACATCCATATCCCACCCCAACCCCCATTAAGGAAACCACCTTCAAAAACTACTCCAAAGCCAACTTCATGCTTCTTAAGACAGAAATGGCAAACTTCACGATACCCATGCAGATGGAAAATAGAGGTAAAACTTCTGAATCTTACACAAATGCACTGTATAAGCTCATACACGAGTGTATCGATCATACCATCCCCAATGCAGCCAAGACGCTATCCTTCAAAAAAGGAAGCCAATCTGGTGGTCCCCTGCCATAAACAAACTCTACAACAGAAGGAAGAAGCTGTTGCAAAAAAGAGTAAAATCCCAAGATTGGAGGAACTCCCTGGTCACCCTCAGCAAGAAGTTGAGATCCCTCATAAATCCTCCAAAGCCAGTTATGAAAATAAAATTGCCACTGATTCCAAAGACAACCACAAAGCATTCTATAGCTATGTCAAGAATCTCAATGGCAACACTCAGATCTGCTCTGAGCTACAGCACAATAGCACTAAATATACAGAACCAACCGACATTGCCAACATCCTGGCAGATAGTTTTAGTGCTAACTTTACCACCCTCTCACCCTCCAAAGGGCCCATCTTAATACTGGAAGAATGCAAAGCCCCTGTAATCATGGATGAACAAGTAAAGACCACACTCTCCAAAGCCAAGAACACAGCATCCATGGGACCAGACAACATCCCAGGCTGTGTACTACACGAACTACAGAACGAACTGGCACCCCACCTAAGTACCATGTTCAGTCATAGCCTCAACTCAGGCTATGTGCCTACTGAATGATGCACAGTGATGGTTATCCCACTCCACAAAGGAGGTGCCACCATGGACCCTGGAAACTACTACCCTATTAGCCTGATGAGCCTGGTCTGCAAGGCCATGGAATGTATCATCTTGGAGCTTATAAACAAAGACATAGGTAACCTCCAAACCCTGGCCTCCACTCAGTTTGGGTTTGTAAAAGCTAGATCATGTCTACTAAACTGATTGACTTCTTTGAAGCAGTTGCTAGAGCTGTAGACGAGGGCAAGGTAGTGCAGACAGCCTATCTTGACCTCGCTAAGGCTTTCAATACCATCCCCCGCTCGGGAATTATAGATAAACTCACTAAACTGGGCATAAATCCCTATGTCACAAGATGGGTGGCCAACTGTCTCACTGATAGAACCCACAGAGTAAAAGTAGCCATCGCCAAGTCCGACTTCACACCAGTGGCGAGTGGAGTACCACAGGGTTCAGTCCTGGGTCCTCTCCTGTTCGGCATCTACTTCTATGAAGTGCAGGCCAACAAAGAAATTCTTTGACTAACATAGTACGCAGATGACTGCAAACTGGGAGCCATAATAGAATCACCTAATGGTGTAGACATTCTACAAAAGGGCCTCACAGAGGTGGATGCTTGGTGTCAAAGTCATGCCCTCAAGCTCAATGCCAAGAAGTGCATTGTCATTCCCCTTTGGGAAAACTCAGTACCCATGAACTACCACATAGGTGGTAGCTCACTAAACACTGAAAGTGTGATAAGAGACCTCAGGACACAGGTGGACAGAAGTAGCTCCTTTGATAACCACACCACCACAGTAGTCAGGAAATCCTTCTACATGGCACACCTCATCACAAAAGGGTTCTCCTCTAGAAAAAAGGCGGTCTTTGTTCCTCTCTACTCATCCCTCATCAGACCCATTATAGAGTACAATGCACCGTTTGGCACAACAACTGTAAAGGCCACAGAAATACCTCACTAAAAGGATTACCAGCCTAAAACAGATGCCATACGCAGACCATCTCAAAAAACTCTAGCTCTACTCCATCACATATTGCCTACTCAGAGGCGACCTCTGCCTAACGTACAAAGCTATGTCAAACACAAAGCTGTTGGACATGCTACACTTAAAGAAATCTCAGTCTCTCCGAACCACATGTTCCAGGTACCTAAACCTTGTCACCACAATAAACAGAACATGCTGGAGGGATAGATTCCTGTCCCAGAGACTTCCCATACTCTGGAACAAACTACCCATTCATGTCAAGCAAAGCTCCTCATTGGCCCTCTTTAAGAAAAACCTCGACGACTGGATGGGAAATAGAAAATTCAGCCCGGGGATCACTTCTGCTACACTGCTTGACAGGGGCACAGGAAAATAATTTTTCTTAGGTGGCAAAAGCCAGGGAACCTTTTTGGCTAGGCTTATATAGGCCCTAGGGCCAATAGCCTAGTACCTACCTATGAACCTATGAACCTATGAACACCAAATATACAGGTGCAGGTATTCCTGGATTTTGTAAACACAAACTCCCCAGGCCAGATAGTCAATACACTACCCTGGGGTGAAACCATACTGGATATGGTCCTCACTAATATGAGAGAGTGCTGCACACCCCCTACTGTAATGTCTTCCCTGGTAAAGTCAAATCATAAAATTGTCTCCTTTGAAATAAAAATAAAATATTGACCCCCCCAGCTAAACTTGGAATATTCAGGAACTACTCTAAGGCTAACCTCCTGCTATTAAGTGATAACGTGGCAAAATATCAAGCTCCCATAAACCCTGAGAAGACTGCTGCCTATGAAGAACTGTTCACAGAGACCCTGTACATGCATATCTGCATAGAGGCAGCTGTACTCACCAGGAAGAAGTACAGAACTAACTCAAAAAACAAGCCACCCTGGTGGAATAATAAAATTAATAGGCTGTATAACAGAAGGAATAAAGTCATGTCAAAAATTAGGAGGTGCAACACCCAACAGGATAAAAGCACTATTGTCAAATTAAATATATCATTCAGAGGACAAATAAAGTCTTCCAAATCCAAACTTGAGGCATGTTTGGCCTCCCAGGCCAAGAACAGCCACAAGGCATTCTTTAGTTATGTTCACAATTTCAAAGGCAATACACAATTGTGTGCAGAACTCATTGGAAATGGAGCCGACTATAATGAGCCAGAAGACAGAGCAAACCTCCGGGCTGAAAAATTCCGCTCCAACTTTACCCTTCTATCCCACTAAACCTTCCCCTTGGAAATACCAACAAATATAACTCCCCTTACTATCACTAGGGAACAAGTGCTTAATGCTCTCTCTAAGACCAAGAATACTGCATCAATGGGCACAGATAATATCCTAGGATGCCTTCTAAATAGCATGAAACAGGACCAATCAGGGCCTCTGGAATTACTATTTAACTGTAGCATACAAGCAGGCTTCATGCCTCATGAATGGAGAACAGCAACAGTCATCCCTCGGCACAAAGGTGGGCCATCTACAGACCATGGAAGCTACAGACTCATAGGTCTCACTAGTCTTATGTGTAAAGCCATGCAAAGAATTATCATGGAAATTATCAATACAGATACAGTAATCCTCTAGACATTGGATCCAATCCAGTTTGGTTTCATCAAGGGCAGATCATGCCTACTCAACCTGGTGGACTTCTTTGAAAAGGTAACCAAAACAATGGATGAGGGGAAAATGGTTCACACTGCCCACCTTGACCTGGCCAAGGCATTTGACACAATACTTCACTTAGGCATTGTTGACAAACTCAAGAGGTTAGGTACAAACTCGTATGTCACTTGGTGGATAGCCAACTGGCTCACAATCTGGACCCACAAAGTTAGAATTGGGGAGTCCCACTTTCACAAAGAGGCCAGTCACAAGTGGAGTCCCTCAGTGATGAATTCTTGGACCGCTCTGTTTTGGCATTTACTTCTCTGAAGTCAGGGCCAGTGTCAGTGGCCTCTGTCTAACTAAATTTACAGATGATTGCAAATTAGGAGCTGTCATTCAATACCACACTGACAGAAATGTTCTCCATGATGGACTGACACAGACAAACAACTGGTATCAGAGCAGTGGACTAAAACAAAATGCCAAGAAGTGCATAAGAGTACCCTTTGGGAAGTCATCTACCCCTAGTAACTATCATATTGGCAGCACACTCCTTAGAGTTAACCTTGGAGTCAGGGAAGTAGGGACACACATAGATCGTAATCTAGTCTTTGACCATCATGTATTTACACTAGTGTGGAAATCATTCTAAGTTGCACAACGTATAGACAAAGGTATGGCATCTAAGTCCAAGGAAGTTATTGTTCCACTGTATTCGGCATTCATCAGACCTGTCATTGAGTACAATGCCCCCTTTGGTATGTACCTAACTAGGCATATCCAACAACTGGAGCATCTACAGAGGTTCCTCACTAAAAGAATACAGGGAGTAAGTAATATGTCCCATGCAGACCACCTCAAGGCCCTATCTCTGTATTCTGTCTCCTTCAGGATTTTGAGGGGAGAGCTGTGCCTGGCATATCAGGCATTGACAGACCCCACTCTGATGGACCTCCTGCTTATCCACAAAACCAAGCAGCAGCAGAATTACCCATTCTAAAGACTTAAACCTTGCCTGTGATATAAATAGGACATATTGGAGAGACAGGTATGCATCCCAGAGATTATCCCATCTATGGAACAGGCTCCCCATACATGTGAAGCAGAGTTCCTCCCTAACCCAATTCAAGTGCAGCTTGGACAATTGGATGGGGGAGAGGAAATTCAACCCTGGTTTGGCACCTATGTATCTAAAGGCAAAGGCAGCCTGTGAATGGTTTATTTTCCAGGACCCTGCTTGTGAATGTTTCATCTCCCAACCCCCTGCTTACACTTATCAAGGGTATCAGAACTTGTTAGAGATTTAGGGGTACATGGCAAGGCTTAAATAGGCCCTTGTGATCATTAGCCTAATAAATGTCTATGAACCTATAAAGACACCCCTACTGTGCTTTGTAGGTTCATTAGTCTGATAGTTCAAATCCAGAGTTATGTAAAAATCTGTAAAGTGTGTTAAAATGTAGTGTGTATTGTTGTTTGTTTCCATTTTTTATTTTATTATTTTTAAATAATTATTGCAAGATGTGTGCATTAGGGCAAATATAGTGAAACAGCAAAATAAATTAAAGTTAATGAAAGTTGCTTCTATGACAAAGGCATCATAAATTAAAGCAGTGAATCAAGTGTGTGTGTGTGTAGCACATCTGATAAAGTCGATGAATCATACAGCACATATTATATGCAGAACAAGGTTCAAGTCCTACGTTTATCATTTAGTGGTGAAAGCTAATAGACCCTTTTTACAACAGTAATCCATGTTGAGTACTGCTAATCTCATTTAATCATTGCTCACCTCTATGCAAACGTGATGCTATGGTCCAGACAACAAGCAGACATTGTCAATTTTATAAAACAGCCATTGTAACAGCTTTTGCCTTCCATCACACAAACACACTAAGCAGCATTGCACAGCAGTTAGCAAGCTCCACAACACTTGCATATCTAGAAGTCTAGAGCAGCTGCAGGCAAAAGACAGAACTTGTCAATTTCCATAAAGAATCATTGTTGCATCGTTTGCTTCCCATCGCACAAACACCCTAAGCAACGTTGCTTGGCAGTCAGAAAGCTCCCACAACACCTGAAGGTCTAGAGCATCTGCAGTCAGTGAGCAGACATTGTCTGTTTCAAAAATAATACATTCTATCATGTGTTGATGTCTTCCACTGCACAAACATGCTAAATGGCGTTGCGAGGAGGTAAGCACACATACACAGTAATGAATGTAAAAATATATATATGCTGCCTAGTTCTCCCAATGGCAGCAGTTTTAAGTTAAGGGCTACAATACAGGTGAGCTAGGGTTCTAATCCAGTAAACTCAAATGTTTATTAATCCTCTTCCACTTTAATATGTATAAAAATTTACACTATGAAAATAAGCACACGTACAAATAACTATATATAGTAGGTGCTTTAATCATACACAGGATACCATATATATATATATTAAATGTATAACTGTGGCTTTCAGTACAATTATGGTTCTAGAATTAAATATTTATTTTCTGAGCTGTCATGTCACACACATGTATAGTTGACCACTCAACATATAAGTAATAAGCATGTCTGACCAACAAGTTCTCAGTTGCAATGAGCACTCTGCACAGTAATGACCATAAAAAATGCACTTGCTGCAAAGCCTGTGGCAACTAGCATAGTTTAATACCCACAATACAGGTGAGCCAGGGTTCTAATCTAGCACACTCCAAATGTTATTAATGCTTGTCCACTCAATTTTAAATACCAAATAATCTAAAGGAATTATGAATAACAATAACTATGTATAGCACTGGAGATCATATGAATTATATGTGTGACTGAGGGTGGCCTGACAATTATGTTTCTGTACATAAAAATGTCTCTGCTATCCTAGGATGAACTTCATATTTTAATGATAGTTATATAAACATGAATCTATAAACCAGGACCTTGTTAGGTCGCATACATTCATGGTTAACCACTCACTCTTTCATGTGGCTATATAATTAATGAACATATTTGACAAGCACTTCTTCTAGGGCAACAATTTAAAAAGACCATGTGGAAAAATATCTTTCATCTGTTTTACATAGGTTTGAATCCCACATTGTACAAATTACTTTTATCAGTGTATAAAGCCACACAAAAATGTGTCAGGTCATAAAATTGATATCCTCAGTACATGTTTAAAAAGTTAAGTCATCTAACAAGTTACAGCACCATCCAACCCATAAACTAAGGCCATCTGTCACATTACTCTTCCTATTTCAAAACCTGACTTACTCTCTGTTTGCAATTGTTGCTATTTGCTTAACATTGCGCTCACGCAGTTGGCATGTTTGTTCAGGTTTGTACACTAGCCGTAAAATGTGATAACATGAATTGGCAGGAAAACACTTTAACTGCTGCTGTTTGACTTCAGTGGACATGGCAGTTGCCAGATGGGATGATGCCCAATTTAGGGCTCAAAGATAGGGTGTAGAGGATTCCAAAATATTCATTGGTCTCCTTGTAAAACACCACAGCCATATGCTATTGCAGGGGAACTATACCAGGTTTCAGTATAAATCAGAGGCTTGGATTAGTCTTGCCAAGGCTGTCTCCAGTGCAGCTGGCATTCCACACACTGAAGAGCAATGCAGGAACCAGTACAATGACCTGAAAATGTGTGAGGAGGAACATCTTGACCAGTGTCTGGATGAGTTTAGGACTACTGACATCCCTCAGTTGTGTAAGTATACAGATAAAGATACTTTAAATTATATAGAAAGCTGGATATGGCCAAAACTGGTATGCATAATGCTCTTCTCTTTTTCCTCACTTTTTTCTTTTATAGCCACCAAGGAGATTTCAGTGAACAGGGATGCCCATGCTGAATGTTTGGAAAGACTTATAGAAGCAAGAGTTATGTATGCAGCACAAAATAATTATTATTTTATCAAAAGTATTGCTGTTCTGTACATCAGTAGCAAGTTAAGCATGCATATCTTAACTGTAAAATCAAGCATGCATGCTTCATTCGGTAGCTCAAGCCAATTATAGGAGTCAAGTTGTAAAAGTGTATTCAGATGTTGTCGGTTCAAATCCCGCAAGTAACAAATGTTTTGTAAAATAATTTAAAAATATTACATAATTACTTCAACAAATTTGGCATAAATTCCATGCTGTTAATATAATCTGTATTTGAAAAAACACGTGTAATATATGCATATTGTAAGGATTACTTGCAACAGTTATCAGTCATAATTTGCAGTTGTTAAGGAGTATAATTAATGTAAAAGTAAAATTATATTTATATCATACTAATTTATTGTATGGGGCACATGATGGCTCTAATTATCCTTTTCTTTTTTTCTCTCTTTCCCAACCCCTTATCTCTCTTTTTTATTTTTATATGTGTGGTCATGACATTCTGATATCATCAATTTCTGACCACTCACAAAATGATTTCCAGCATAGGGAGGTACATCAACCAGTGCGGTTCAACTTGCCACCCATCCAACGGCTGCCACACCGATGCCAAGCACATCTGGGACTCAACCTGGCAGTACTGCCTCTGCAGCCCCTGCACTACCTGGGCCTTCAACATCAGGCAGCATTACCCTGGCAGCTAGTGCAGTTTTACCCTCCAGGGGTATTGCTCGTGGTGGTGATTTTGTCACCTTCCAGGAGATGCCAGGCATGGTGTGTAAAGTCATGGAAAGTACCACTGGTGCACACCTTGGCTGGATGGTGAAGATGCTTGCCAGAATGCTGGGCAAAATAAAATGTTAAGCACTCCAACAGCAAGCTTTAGAAGGGGACAGTGATGATGGTTCTGAAGGTGAGGACTAGATTCTCACTGTTCACATGCTTGATGGGCATGTGCATCCAATCTGCCTTCCCTGTCCCCAATTATGGTGTCACCCAACCTTTTGTGTTCCTCACCATCCCTGTCTCTGTCTTGTTTGCCCTATTTGTCTGTAGCCGCTTCCTCACCTATCCTACTTACCTGACCCTGACATACCTACTTCTCTTACCCAAAATGCCACTCTCACTGAAATAAAAGCAATTAATTCCTGTGTTATCTGAAGCATCCACTGCCTGCTACTGAAAACTAATTATCATTTTTATCTGCACTTTTTGCATTGTATTTTATTGTGTGCTGATATTATCGAACAGTATTTTATTGTATTTTTGCTGTTTCCTGCACTTTTAGCCTATCATAGACTTGGTTCAGATTTGCTGGACCCAGTCTGTTTTTATAGTTTCTAAACACTAATCCAGCTTTCTTCCACAAAATAGGGCCTCCCCTACATTCTAGTGAGAGTAGAGTGTAGCTATGCACCTATCTGAGTGGTGATTGTTGGCCCAGGGTCCAGTCTAGTGTGCTATTATTGGTTAAAGTGCATGAAATCAGTTTAATTTCATTGCTGCTTGTTGCTCACATTAGCTTGGGCTTGCGTGGTGAGCACCACCTACATAACCACACACTACTCCACAGTGGAGGATACCATTGGTGGTTATAGATGCAAACTCTAGATAGATAATTTTCCCTTAGTCAACTGCTTGAGCCACATCAGATGTTTCTCGCTGCTCTGCTTCACTGCCCAGTTAGACACTCGGCTGAGCCTCTGAGGTTCCTTCACAAGTCTTACCCATTAAGTCCCTTGCAGTTTAGAACCTTTTCTTGTCTCTTAGCCACGCCTGATCCTTCTAGTCCACTCCTAGTTACTGACTGCTGTACTTCACCTGGCATCATGAATGGAAAATTTCACACCATTTCTCTAGCCGACCTGATTGCCATGGGCATCCTGAGGCAATGTAGTAATTGCTTCATGCACACTGACAACCCATGTCTCCTAATTCACACAAATTCAATATGTGACAGATGCATCTATATGAAGAATCTAGAATCTATGCTGTCTCATTCACAATTCAGTATATTAGATACTAAGCAGGTTGTCAGCTCACACACTTCGCCTCCTGCACCATCAACACATACAACACCTAAACCTACATATGCAGAGGTTCTCACTAGAAGCCTACCTAAAGATCAGACACCTCCCAAACATAAACATCCTTCACTTACTACATTCCCAGAAAATTACAGTACACATACAAATGCATGCACCAATGTCTCACCAAACATGCCCCTAAGGCAAAACACAAAATCAAATGTTTTAGTCATAGATGACTCCATTGTGAAACACACAGATGTCCCACTCTCCAGGTTGGATAAAGAAAAGGTCAAGGTCAGCTGTCTGTCAGGTGCCAGAATCCACTACATCACACATGCACTCAAATCTCTCAACAACACACACTGTTATGACTCTGTCATGGTTCATGTTGGTGTGAACAAATTGAGATATACCTCACTGGACTATATGAAGAGAGACATGACTGAGCGCTCTGATTATGTGTCCCAGGCAGGTATGATCATAGACATAAGCAGCATTTATTCTACCTTCACCTAAGATGATGCCTCAATATAGACAAAAAATATTGACTTCAACAATTGGCTTAGTTTCTGGTGTCATTCTAAGGGGATCCAGTATCTGTCAGCCTTAGATGATATGGTTGATATACCATGATGCTTTGCCAAAGATAGTCTCCACCTGTCACCTCAAGGCTTTCTGCTACTGGCTAAGGCTCTTGCTTCCCCCATAGTGCCTTCACAAACATGTAAGGTCAGTGGTGCATGTGGTAAATGTGCAACATAATGGTCCATAAAACAACATTCCCAACATAAAAAAATCCTTGAAAATCAACCTTAAGGTTATGCTGCTAAACACTAGGAGTCTAAATCTAATACTGCAGTCACTGGAAGCAGTCCTCACCTTGGAAGATGTGGACATCTGTGCAGTCCAGAGACCTAGGGCCATGGAGAGCACCCCAGCCATACCAGGCTATAATGCCTTTCCCATGTTCAGACCACAAAATAAACACATGAAAACTAAAGGAGGAGGAGTATCAATATTCATCAAAGATAAATGCACCTCCATATTGGGTAAACAGAATGATTCCCTACAGTTATTCATGTGCAAATAACTATAGGAAAGACAACTCTCCAAGTTATCACCAGCTATAAATCCCCTTCTATGAACCATGATATCCACACTTCCTACTTGGATCTACTTGAGTCACTCAAAATGCAACCAAACACCCTGGTTATGGGTGACCTTAAATACCTGTCTATATATTGGGTAAATTATATGCGTACAAATACACTCCCCAAAGGTTCTTGGACATCGTTAACTCAAATGACTTGGAACAGATAGTTGGCACCCCCATAAGGGACCAAAGCAATCTAGACTTGGTACCCACCAACATGGTTGAACAGAGCACACCACAAGTGTGTGTCCCTCCCTGTTGAAGGCTGATCTTAAACCAGTCTCTTTTAAAGTACCAATAGCATCAGACACCCCACCCCCAGGAGAAATTAGGCTAAAAAACTTCCCCAAAGACAACCAGAACTTCTTACAAGAAGGCATTAATAGCTTCAAAGCTCATGTCCCCAATAGGATATACACCAATGCATTGTATATGCATCTATACAATTGTACTGACTCAGATGTTCCTGATATGACCAAAGCAAGATCCTTAAGAAAAAAACAATCCTGCCTGGTGGGCATCCACCATAAACAGATTATATAATAAGGGGAAAAAATTGATGTCTAAGATCAAGAAGGAACTATCTCAGAATTGGAAGCATAGCCTTCTCAGCTTGAACAAGCAAATGAAACATCTTGTAAATTTCTCTAAAGCTAACTACAGATTTAGATTAGCATCCCTAGCTAAGGATAACCATAAGATATTCTTTAGCTATATCCAAAACCTTAAAGAAAAATCCCAGATTTGCGCTGAACTGGTAGTGAATGGTACCACATATACTGAACCAGTGGAAATAGCCAATCTGCTAGTGGTCAGGTTCAGTGGAAAATGCTCCCCTATACCCCCACCTCATATACCCCAGAACATTCCTACCACCTATTTTCCACCTAGTATCTCTTAAGAGCAGGTCTTAACTGCTCTCTCCAAGGCCAAAAACACAGCCTGTACAGGACCTGATAACACCCCAGGCTGCATTCTCAATGGCTTAAAACAGGAGTTAGCAACACCATTGGGTACTCTTTTCAACCACAGCCTAAGCACTCGTTTTGTCCCTGCTGAATGGAAAAAAGCTGCCATCATCCTCTTGCACAAGTGGGGGTGCATCCACCGACCCTGAGAACTATTGTCCCATAGCCTAACCAGCCTTATATGCAAGGCCATGGAGAGAATCATTATTGACCTTATCAGCAAGGATATACAAGACCTTCAAACACTTGACCTGACCCAGTTTGGTTATGTTAAAGGGACAGCCTGCCTTAGAAACCGGGTGGACTTCTTCGAGACTATTATCAAAGCCCTGGACAAAGGCAAATCTGTGCATATGACCTGCCTAGACTTGGTCAAGGCCTATGACACAATCCCCCACTCAGACATCATTGAAAAACTCACCCAACTGGGGGTCAGTCCATACACTGTCAGGTGAATTGCAACCTCCACCAGCAGACCTGTTACCAGTGGTGTTTCACAGGGATTGGTGCTGAGACCCCTATTGTATGGAATCTACTTCTCAGAAGTACAGGCAAAAACAAAAGGTCTGTGGCTGACAAAATTTGCTAATGAGAGCAAACTGGGAGCAGTTGTTGAGTCCCCAGATGATGTCAACATTCTACATGAAGGACTTATACAAACCAATGATTGATGTGAAAGTCATGGTCTTAGACTCAATGCAAAAAAAATACTTATCATCTTTTTTTAATTTCTCCAAGTATTTTGGGTTTCTAATACCATGAAGAAATGGACCCCATTCTTAAGTCAAAGTATGATTTAAGTTCACGAAATTAGTATTGTTTCAGTCTTTGATGTTAGCCTGAAGTGCTCGTCACAGCACCCAAAATGTGCCCAATAATGATTCCTTCTGCAGTGTGTATGGAGTTACATGTATCGGTAACATATCTAAATATGATTATAGATTATTTTTTATAAGACCCGTTGCTCCTACTACTACTGGAACTGTCTAGGTATCTTTCTTCCACATTGCTTTCATTTCTGCCTGCAAATCCTGATATTTTATAACTTTGTGTTTTTGTGTGCAAGACACTGTAGTCACTGGGTGTAGAGATTTCAATGACCAATGCTACTTTTGTCTTCTTTTCATAAACCACTATGTATGGTTTTCTCACATCTATCTTTGGAACTGTTGGCAATGGGTGACCCATGCAATATAGACTTCTTCATTTTCTATGATGCTTTGGGGCTCATGTTTCCAGTGCTTTTCAGCTACTTCAGTATTATAATGTTTGCATAATCCCCAGTGCAATAGTCTTGCCACATTATTATGCCTTTCAGTATACAATCCTTCTGCCATTAGTATGTCACAACCAGCAACAAATTATGCAACTGTTTCCAATTCTGTTTTACTAAACCTACATTTGTGTGTTTCTCCCACATGCTCAATGGACTTTGTAACCAACATGTACATAGTCCTCTATCTTGGGCTGCCAATATTAACCTCTCATCTTTTGGTTTGAATTTGCCTCACCTTAACCTTTCCTGCATTCTATCCTGATCAACATGAGGTTGTTCCAAGAGTTTTCTATACTTGCAAATATATTTATGCATTTTCCACATATCTTGCCTTCTCATCTGATCCTTCACCTTATATTCTTTCTTTTTTTTTTTTTTTTTGTGCACATTCAGTTTCAGCTGTTTTTTGTCCTCTAGTTTGATTTCCATTCCTACTTGACACTGATATTCTTCTGCTAGACAAACAGGGAAGTCATATTAGATTTATTATCCTCATATTTCAAAACCTTCACTATGTCTGGGTCTTGTGAAGTCAGCAGATATGTATGCAGTCCCACAATTGCAGATCTATACATGTAATCAATTTCAAGGAGGCCCATACCTCCTTTGGAATGGGGAATATATAATTTTGGTATGCACTGATTTTTATAAATCATTTGATGAGCATGAAGCATCCTTCTTGTTTTCCTGTTTAATCTATCCAACACCTTTTGGAGGCAGTTAGTCACTCCAAAACTGTAAGTTAGGACTGGAAGAGCAAATTGATTTATAGCTTGAATTTTGTTCCCAGATGTCAGTCCTGTTTTCAAGATTAATTTAAATATCCTAAATATTCCTTGCTGAGTTTTATTTGCATTTGTTCATGTTTTATTGTTGATCCTCTTTATTTGTTGATACTTCCTCTTGCTCAAATTCTTTTATATCACATTCTTGTCCCAAACTGATGTTTTCTTGGTGCTGCAGCTTTCCTGCTTTAAAAGTTGCTTTTGCACATTTATCAAAACCAAATGTCATTCTTACATAATCTTAAAAAGTTTTGACAATTTGCAGTTGTGCTTTCAGTTCCTCATCTGATGAGCTCTACAGTTTTAAATCATCTACAAAGAGAAGATGATAAGTCTTTACACTTTGTTGCTTTCTGTGAGCCAAATTAAAGCCATGGCCTAAGCCCTTAAGTAGACAGCTTAATGGGTTAAGGGCAGGGCAAAAGAGCAGCAGTGATGGAGAGTCACCCTGGAATATCAGCCTTGGAATTTTTATCCCTGGAATAATAATTTGTCCTTTATCAAGGCTTAATTGCAAAGTGGTTTGCTACTGTTTCATAGTCTCTGTGATGTAGTTTATCAGTGTAGAGTGTATCTTATACATTTTTAAGCACTCTTATCCACGAAGGCGGGATACTGTCAAATGCTTTTTTGTAATCTATCCATGCCATACTTAGATTATTCCCCTTTTTCAGTTCTCAGCTATGACTTTATTCAACAACAAATAATCCTTTGTTCCATATGACTTTCTTTTATTACCCTTTTGTTCTATTGCCAAAATTATGTTTTCTTCTAAATTATTATAACCTCTGTCGGCATCAATTCCAGTGTATAGTTATATGACTTTGGAAGGCAAGTTATTGGTCTATAGTTTTTAGGGTAGCTTTCAGGTTCACTCTTAAGTATGAGCATTGTTTTTCCTGTTGTTAGCCAGGCTGGTGTCTGGTCATGGTGTGCATATAAATAGTTCTTATTCATGGCTAAATCTTCATGCAAAGATGTTAATACTTTTAGCCAGAAGTTAGAAACTGCATCTGGGTCTGTGGTTTTCCGTTTAGAAGCTTTGCTTAACTTTTGCTTCAATCTCTGTGGACATTACTTCATCCCATTTTATATCCTGTACATTTAAACTTCTTATTTTTTCTTTAATTTCTTCTTCTATCCATGTAGCCTCTGTGTTATGTTCCACAGGATCTTCATAAATATTTCTCCAAAATGCATGTATTTCTTTTTTTTAGAGGTCTTTCAATTCCTTTTACCTTTTTTCCCAGTTCTCTATAAAACTTTTTTGGCCATCAATAAATGCAGATTTTTTTGCTTTTCCTTTATATTTATGTGCATATCTTCTTAGGTTTTTGTATCTGTGCTGATATTTTCAGTTTATTACTTGCAGTACTGCATGATAAATCCTGATCTGTTTTAATACTGCACATTGCTTTTATCATGTCTCTCTTTTGGAGTATTTTTGTTGATCTGCTCCCTCTTCTATACCATTCTAACAGTGATACTTATTGTCTTAATTACTTTATAGTTTTCTCTGTTTGATACTTCCATGATGGGATTCGATTTTTCCACTTCCTTTCCCTTACTACCATGTATTTGTGTAGTAGGAATTTATGTGTTATGAATTTGACTGTACAGTAATGTTTCCTATTTACTTCTGTCATATCATATGAATCTCTATGAACAGTCCTAATTACTGTGTTCATTTGTTTTAACAGACTTCTAACTTTTTGGGTTTTATTGACCTTTTGTAGTCTATTTCTTTCATTGATCTTAATATGTCTATCCATCTGTATTAAACCAAGCAACTCTTCTCTTAGATCATGTTCTTCTAAACTGAGGGCACATTCTTTGTTCTTCATTTCCTGTGGGCATTCTATAGAAAGTTCCAGAGCATCTTCCTATGCCACATCTCTTCAGTTCCACCCTGTGTCATCCATTGCTCTTTCATATGGGAACTCACTGGACTATCACTCCATGACATTGACTGTGTCAGAGTTGCCACAGTTTCTTGTTCTTTCCATTGCTGTATACCGCCAACTGAACATTTGTACTGGTTTCCAGTAGGAAAGGTGATGTCCCTGCAGATTACCATATTAATAACAGCACTCTAAGCTCTAAATCAGTGGTGAGAGATTTGGGTACATAGATTGACAGCAACCTTACTTTTGATCACCATGTGTCCACGGTGATAAGGAAGATCTTCTCCATTCCTCACCTCATAAGCAAGGGCATAGCTTCCAGAACAAAAGAGGTTATAACCCCCTGTACTCTTCCCTCATCAGGCCAGAATTAGAGTACAGTGCTCCCTCTCATATGCACCTAAACAGGCACCTGCAGCAACTGGAGAGACCTCAAAGGTTCCTTACCAAGAAAATTCAGGGTCTTCGGCACATGTCTTATGTGGACAGACTGAAATCACTGTCATTATACGCTGTATCCTATAGACTACTCAGAGGCAACTTCTGATCCTGCTGTAATAGAAATGCTGCAATTTCATAAGTCAAATGGTACATGATTCACTCACTCTGCGGACCTCAACCTAGCATGTGACATCAACAGGACTTGCTGAAGAGACAGCTATGCCTCCCCAAGATTGCCTATCCCCTGGAATAAACTTCCAATACAGGTTAAACAGATCCCCCTCATTAACCCTTTTTAAGTGTAACTTGGATGATTGGATGAGAAACTGCAAATTCAGCCCAGAAGTTTCACCTGTGCCCTCCTGGATAAGGCCAGTCAGTGCTGATTTAAATCTGCATCTTATAACATAGACCATATCTCTAGACTCTTAAGGGAACAAGGGTTAAACATGGCAAGACTTGTAAGGGTCCTAGGGCCATTAGCCTAGTAACATCCTATGAACCTATAAAATCATAAAAATGGGCACATGTCCCCCAAAATATATTATCCCATACATAGCTCTCCACTTCACACATGTGTCTTTTCGATGCACTTGATTTGGTATGATTGGTCCAATATACAACATTGCTGCATTGTTGTTACCCATCTTGATTGAGGTGACACTCCAATTTCATCCAGTAGTCTATCCATGTTTGATTTATACTGTTGAAGAAGTGGATAGCTATGGCTCTTCCTTAATTCCCTCCTGTACATTCCTGTATTTCTCCCCCTATGTTCTTCCCCCTGCTTGGCCCCCATTTCACCACTTTCCAATCTACTTCTTTTTCACGCCTTTAATCTGGTCAAAAAATAGATTCACGCACCACATGCATGCAAGAAATGGCCCCTAATGAAGCTCTTCCTTTTTGTCCTCTACATCTCCATGGTGTTTGGCACCGCGCGTCAGTGCAGAGTGATGGTGAATGATTCTTCAGTCCTATGGCATGGTGCAAACTTGCTGTGCTAAAGAAACACACAGTTACAGCAGAATAAAGGCACTCATATTAAATAATTCCTATATTTATGTAGTGTGATAAATGTATAAATTTGCCAATCCATATGTGTACTGTTAATATAAATCAATTTAGTAGTGTTTGTTTTCATATAGCACTTTATTGTAGCCATTTCCTCTCACATTTGCTAAAATTATCACACATAATCGTTTAATAGCATCCTGAATACATATGTAAAAAGATTAGATTGCACTGGATTCCAACCCTGTATCATTTTTTTTTTCATCCACTCAGTACTCTCCAAAGTGCTGACTGCTATGCCTCTCCACTTAGCATGTTTGCAAGGAAGAAGGCAAACCCACAGAACTGTTATGATTTTCTCAATGAAGCAGAAACCCATGTTTGCTCATCTCTTAACTACAAGCAAATGGGGAAAGCAGTACAAATAGTTTTTAATGTTCTAAAATGCATGACACAACATTTGCTATATAAACTACATTATGAACACCATTGTATCTGTTATCTATTTCTACCATAGCCATTATGGATAAGAAATTCTCACATTCAAGTAGTAGCCATCATTAAATGTGTATCTCACATGCACAAATGCTTTACCATCAACAGTGCAAACCAGTTGTTCAGTGGTGCACTATGGAAAATGCTGATTAATATCAATTACTATGTTTATTGGCCAGTTAGTGTTCATTCCATTAAAATCCATGCAAAAGCACAACAAAAGGGAAGGCAATTGTCACTGACTGAACACAGATTTACACAGACACATATGTGCCCAGCTCCTATGCAATTAAAATGGATATGTCACTACTAGTTCCCAAATGTCAGCTACACCATACAAATAAATAGCACAACTGCATTGTTACATCATCTACATTGTTACACTGATAATAAACATTCAGATTGTCTTATGCATATATTAATGTGGACATCAATTCCTCACAAATAAGAATGTCATACATATACATTTGCATCCATGCTAATCACAAAAAATGCATGGGTCTGTTTGAGACAATACGTGCGTAATATGCACAACATACTGAGAAACAGTTGCATATATCTCATTTCTACTACATGTATTCCTGACAGCTTTGTGCACTTAGTTTGAGAAGCTGTCTTTTAAGGTATACCAGGAGATTAGAAACACAACAGGAAATACAAAATCCACACTTTGAACACCACTCTTATAACAGGATATGTTACCCACATCATATAACGATGATAACAACATCTATAAAAGCCACTGTGCCAAAGCAAAAACATACTTCAGGGATGGTACAGTCATTAACTACTATGTTCTGCAGATGGGAACAAAATATTTACACATGGTTAATGTACCACAGCAACCATATTATGTGTGTTTCTCTATGTATTTGTAAAAATGAGTGCATAGTCAGAAGGACATCAGCCTATATTCTACTATAATCAATCCAGACCCATGCAGAACTAATATTTTTAATATTTTGACAGTCGTACATGCCTACCCAACCTTTACATACAGGCTTCCCAACATCCAATGAGGATGCCATCCACTATAACTTGTCTGTCATAAGTATAAATAAAAGTCAGACTTGTGCCGTGACACTTGCACTAAGTCCTGTTTTTTTTCTGACTGGTGTAACTAGTTAGGTAAGAGTTCTTATCTCACTGTAGTCAACTTGTGTGTGTCTATGTAGACAGAAGAGTGTCAGCAAATCAGTTACATGCAGAACAAACATTTTTGACAATTGGACATGGCTACCCTGCCATTTCATACAGGGCTCCCATCTCAATCATACAATGAGGATGTTATCCACTATAAATTTTCCAGCAGAAGTGCAAACACTAGACTTGTGCTGTAGTGCTTGCAATGAGTCCTGATTTCTCTAACTGGTATAACTAGTTATGTTGGGGTTCTAATCTCCCTGCATTCAACTGGTGTGTGTGTGTGTGTGGGGGGGGGTGTGGGTGTGTGTGGGTGTGTGTGTGTGTGTGTGTGTGTGTGTGTGTGTGTGTGTATGTGTGTGTGTGTGTGTGTGTGTGTGTGTGTGTGTGTGTGTGTGTGTGTGTGCCTATAGTCAAAAGAATGTAAGTCTGTATTCTACTGTTAGCAATCCAGTTCCATGCAGAAAAAATACTTTTGACAGTCAGAAATGCCTACACATCCATTTCATACAGCCATCCCAACATGTAATGATGATGTCATCCACTAGAAATTATCCAGCATCAGTGGAAAAGTCAGGTTTGTGTTGTAGTGTATCCATTATGTATTGAGTTCTATAACCTGTGTAAGTAGTTAGGCAGTGGTTCTAATCTCACTTAGTAAACTGATTTAGTCAGGACAGCATGAGTGTGTATCCTACTGTTAGCAATCCATGCCCATGCAGAACAAATATTTTGACAGTCATACATGCCTACTCATCCCTTTCATGCAGGCCTCCCAAAATCTTCTCACAAACATACACTGCTAATGTCATCAGCTATAAACTGCTGACTGACACTAAAGCAGTCAGACTTGTGCTGTGGTGTTTGCATTAAGTAGTGTGTTTTTCAGATCATTAGACAGGGTCCTAGTATTACTGCTGCTGACTTGTGATTGTGTTCAGTTTATTCGCATTCCAACGACCATTTTAGAACAGCATATATGACACCCTGACTACTATCTTCTTCTCAGAACACACTGCTACTGTCATCTGCTATAAAAGTACTGTGCTCTATAGATAATTAGATACAGGTACTAGTCTCACTGCAGTCAACTTGTGTGTGTGTTTCCATTCAGTTAGCTCACATTCCAGACACGATTTAAAAACAGCTTATGAAAACAATGACTATAATCTTCTTGTCAGCAGACACTGTCAGCAATCCATGCCCATGCAGGACAAATATTTTGACAGTCATTTCATGCCTACACATTCCTTTCATACAGGCCTCCCAACATCTTCTCACAAACATAGACTGGTGATGTCATCAGCTATAACGTAATGTCTGACACTTTAATAGCTAGACTTGTGTTGTGGAACTTGCATTAAAAATTGTGTTCTATAAAAAGCTAGGTAGGCATTCTAGTCTCATTACAGTCAATCGGTGTGTGAGTGTGTTCATTTAAAAATCAGTATGGTTACAATGTTAAATGAGCTTGTGAGTTCACAGCTATGTCAGACACTCTTCTGAACATCTTCTTGTAACATACAATGATGATGTCATCCTGTATAAAATGCACTCTGACAGCATTTAAGCCAAACTTGTGCTTTTAGCAGTAACATTAAGTACTGTATTCCCCAGCTTCCGTCATTAGATAGTTAAGGGTTCTAATCTGACAGCAGGCAACTTCAGTGTGTATTTATTCAATTCATAATTTTGAGACAATTTTACAACGAGATGTGACTCCACATCCATGTCAGACACTCCTTACAACATTTTTTTCTAAGCATATAATGATGCTATCATACTCCATAAAGTGCAATGTGACAGTGTTAAAGTCAGACATATGTGGTGGTGCTAGTGTTACATTGTATGTAATTCAGCTTATATACCTACATGGGTGTAATATGAAAATCAGATCCATTCTACTACTGTGTGTGTGGTTAGTAGTACATTGCAGTCATTGTATGATCTTATGAATTGCTTTTCATGTCAGTATAACTTAGGACAACCTTTAACATAGCCACATGACATCCTTCCTGCAGAGGAGTAGAGGATGCCCTCATGTCAAGATGCATGCACACATCATGAAGCAGAGCCCTTCCATGAGCCTCTGCAAGCCATCAGCAGACCACTGGATGTGTGACTAATAATTCTGTCATGGGATGGTGCACATATCACATATGGACAGAGACAGTATGTAATGCAATCAAACAAATCCACACATACACACATAGGCTTACTATCTTCCATCATATAGAGTAAACAGGACATACAGCCAGTTCAACTGGAAAAAAAACAATAAGAAAAAAACTAGCCAAGCTAGAGTTAGCACTGATTCCTTAAAACCTCTTGTAAAAGAAAATTATGGGATATATGCAAAGGAACCCTTAAGGACACCAGATGTTTCAGCTATATGGTGGTTCTGAATGCCCATGAGTTATTTCTTTTTAAGTTGATTAATGGACAGATTCGGGACAATTAAGCCAAACCACACTAGCTGTGAACATGTATGTTTCAGCCTTGCTATGAAATCATCAGCACATCATAAGTGGACTATTTGGCTAAATTTAGAAACACAGGGCTGTTGTACCCAGCTACTGTCGCTAAACATTAAGGTGTCTGCAAAATATCCCATCTAACAACTAAATAAAAGAGTAAACAGGACACACAGCCAATCCAACTGGAAAAAACATGAAAAACCTAGCTGAGCTAGAGTTTGCACTGTGTAATTTCTTAAACCTCTTGTAAAAGTTGGATTGGCTGCATTACACTTTTGCAAGTGTGGATTGTAACATATGTGTGTCATGCAAACCTCTCAACTAGCCAGGATTGCTTCCAATTTACACTACAGGAGCAATAGTGTCCCTATTAACTTCTCTAGAGAGTGGCTATTTTTGAGGATGGTGTGCTTGATTCCTCTTATAGATTACTGATAAATTAACACAGCTGTACAAGTGTATTCATGCATAATATGTATAATAACTCACAATCACATATTTTATTATCAGTGACACAGATTAATGGTAGCATTACTCTGATATTTTGTATGATTCTACATGCTTCTGTCTAATAATATTCATGACCCTGTTGCTATGTGTCATAATTGGTTGAGACCTATGCTGAGATTACATACATACTCCAGCAAATCATTTTGCACATCTTCAAAATATACACATAACTCCTATTGTATATATCATGCTTGATAAATGTCCTCAGCAATGATCATGTCAGGGTACTTATATAACAACCAATCATCTCCATTAATGTGTGACCCTGTGTGACAGTCACATAATATACAATAACTGTGTGATGATATGAATGTAGCCAAGCAGAGGTGTAAACAGCACTGTATTGTATACTGTACTATGCATATACATGATTATTGTTCATGCTACAACTGTCTTGTCTTTGGGGTGTGCATATATTGACATGCCCTTATCTGGTGTACATTACAATGTTTCACTAGTCCTTTTTCCATTTGTTTATTCCTACCATTCATGTGTGTGGCCTTTTTTAAATGCACACCTTTCCCAGACTAGTGTATTTATATTGCAGTCTATGTACCCTTGATGATCACCACCAAACATTTATTTCAGTATGTCTAAAACAAATTTGCACTGTATTCTTCACTGACTACACTTTCCTATAATGTGTCACAGCTGTATTCATTGCCTTATATTAAATCCTAGTAGTCATTGTAATGCAATCCTGCAGAAATAGTTTGCCTGTAGGTAAACATATCTGTATACCTGAAGGAATTCATGCTGCTTTACAAAGTTTCCTGGCCAGCAACATTGTTGCTGGCTACAAAATTGTGCTTGTGTTTATTTAAGTGTGTTGCACGGCATGCATATCTCTACTGCTCATCATGCAAAAATGTGAACTGCATGTAGGCTTTGGCCTAAGCCAACAGAGAGTTTATTGAATCCCCAGACTTCTTTTATTTCTTATTATTATTTCTAAAATTCTTCACACTTATATTTAAACTATGTTGTTACTAGTTTCTTATTTTTTCTCATTTATCCATATCAGCACTTTATACAAATTTAAAGATGCTGCATACCTCACTGGGTTTAACAAACCTAGCCCTCCTTCTTCATTTTTCATATATCATGCTCCCCTTTTAACTGGGTTTAATCTTGAACCCCATATAAATGAGAGGAAAAAACACTTCTAATAATTGTTTCTCATATATTTCTGGAATCGTAAACACACAACAAATAAGCTGTTTTCCTGATTACTATTGAATCTATCGTTAACTTTTTCTTGTAAGCCAACCTATATGTTTTCTATAAAAACAGATTTCTTTTAATTCCTTTAATAATGATTACCCATTGTGTTGTATATCCATATATGCCTAAATTTATACCTAACACAGCAATCTTTCATTGTAAATTACATACCTGCTATTTTTGTTGTGTCTCCCATTCTTTTACTTTTATCTTTACTTAATGTCATTACTAATTTTTTCAAATAATCAAATACACAAAGTATAACTTCTGTCATCCATATACTATTTTTAGTTGTAATATCATGTGCATATATCATTAACACTGGAATTTCTATGTCCTTTTGCATTATTCATTTTGTAATTAACGTCACTATCTGCCACATTCATAACTAAAGCAAATAAAATACCACTCAGAGGACATTTTGTCTTACACTATTACTCTTTTCTATTTCTTTCCTTAGCCAACTGTTTACCAAAATTTTCATTTTATTGTTATCATTTGCTGTCATACAAACTTCCTTAATTTTACGGCTAACATTATTCTTCTTCAAGTCCTATAACATCTCATGTTCAATTGAATCAAAAGCTTTATTAATATTACCTTCCATAAGTTTTACATCCTTTCTTCTCTTTAAAATATCATCCACTATTTCCCTTACTATCATTAATAAGACTTGACATACTTTTCCTTCTATACAGTATAAGCTTTCTTCCATTATATAATACTTCTTATTTTAAAATCTTTTCTGCATTATTTTCATAAATATCTTATAACCTGTATTGTTTAATACTATTGGTCTCCAATTCTTTATGTCTTCTTTTTCCTCCCTTCTTCCATATGAAGCTTAATATTCCACTACGTAATGCCTTATGATTTAGACCTTCATTTATCTACTCAATCAACACTTGTAACAAATATTATTTTTGTCATTCTCTTAAACTTTTATACATTTGAAATCTAATTCAATCTGGACCTGAAACCAAATCTTTGTTTAGTTGTTTAAGTACTTTATCCAATTCATATAAAGTAATTTCTATTTCAACTACATTATTTAATTGTTTTGAGAATTTATTTACTTCCCATATTTTATTACCCTGTCTCCTTTTTTGGAAATATTTCTTCTACATAATTTATTACATACATTTTTTTATAATATGCAATTGACTTATTTTTATTTCTCCTTTGTTGGCTTTAATTTCTCTCATTGCACTACTACTCACTTTTACTGTTTTATTTAAACATGCTGCTAGTTCTTTCTTTTTCTCTTGTAATAAATACCATTGTTTATATAATCATTCTTTATTTTCCATATACTTCTTTTTTTATCATAACATTCTCTCTCATTCTTTCTAAATTTTCAAATACATTTTTATGTTTTTACATATCCTTGTTTTCCAATATGTTGTATCTTACTCTGCTATTGTAAAATGCTTTTTATGTTTTCTTTTAAAAGCAATCCACCATTCTGACTAAATCATGTAAAATTTCCTTATAGTAACATTGTCTTTCTATAATTTTATTATCAGTTCCTTTCCTTTTTATGCCATTCTTTTTCATTTATTCTTTTTATACCCGTTCCTGTTCTAACATATTATTTATTTTAATTTATCCATATTGCCATATGATCTCAAAATCCTGTTGTAATGAATTACCTTATTATAAAATAATCAATCTCAGATTTAACATGCCTCTCTTATATGTTCATACTTTTCTCCTCTATATTACCAGTTTACTACATTTCACAACTCCTTTCATTTTTCTTACATCTTTTCCATTATTTTTTTGCACCTTAAATTACAACTGAAGTCTCATGGTATTATAATATCCATATTTACTACAACATAATTTAACATCTTGTGAAATAAGTTATCACTTTCTTTACAAATAATGTATACATATATACCTACATATAAGTCTATCAACATTTCCTTGCCATTGTAAATCTACAATGGTAAGTCTACCCATTCTAACTAATGTTACATCTAAGATATTCACTACTCTTCTGCATAATACAACTATTCCTGAACAACAGTCTTCTCTTTCAGCTGTTCGTGTTAGGGGTCACCACAGCAGATCATTAGTTTCCATTTCTTCTTGTCCTCTTGCTCTGTCACACCAACCACCTGCATGTCCTCTCTCACTACATCCATAAACCTTATCTTAGGCCTTCCTCTTTTCCTCTTACCTGGCAGCTTCATCCTTTGCATTCTTTTCCCAATATACCCAGCATCCCTCCTCAGCACATGTCCAAACCAACGCAATCTCACCTCTTTGACTTTGTCTCCAAACCATCCAACCTGAGCTAATATACTGATTCCTAATCCTGTCTATCCTTGTCACACCCAGTGCAAATCTTAACATCTTTAACTCTGCCACTTCCAGCTCTGACTCCTGCCTTTTTGTCAATGCCACCGTCTCCAACCCATGCAACATAGCTGGTCTCACTACCCCCTTAATGACCTTCCCTTTCACTCTTACTGGTACCAGTCTGTCAAAAATCACTCCTGACACTCTTCTCCATCCATTCCACCCTGCCTGTACTCTCTTCTTCACCTCTCTTCCACACTCACCATTACTCTAAACTATTGATCTCAAGTACTTAAACTCATCCACCTTCGCCAACTCTACTCCCTGCATCCTCACCATTCCTCTATCCTCCCTCTCATTCACACGCACATATTCTGTCTTAGTCCTGATGACCTTCATTCCCCTCCTTTCTAGAGCATATCTCCACCTCTCCAGGGTCTCCTCAAACTGGTCCCTACTCTCACTACAGATCACAATGTCATCTGCAAACATCATATTCCACGGGGCCTCCTGTCTGACCTCATCAGTCAGCCTGTCCACCACCATTGCAAATAAGAAAGGGCTCAGAGATGATCCTTGATGTAATTCCACCTCCACCTTAAACACATCTGTTACTCCCACTGCAGACTTCACCAATGTCACACTACCCTTGTACATATCCTGTACCACTCTTACATACTTCTCTGCCACTCCTGACTTCCTCATACAATACCACAACTCCTCTCTAAGCACCCTAACGGTCATTTCACAAAGTTCATATTATCTCTCCATCAATTTTTTTTTCTGTCTATAATCTTTCTTCATTTGCTGGAAATATATGTTCTAGAACAATTATATCAAATCACATTTATTACACTATTCTAAAATCCTTATCCTTTTTGCTATATTTTTCATACTATTTACATTTACTGACAGAATCCTCATATTTTTAGTTTATCTATTCCTTAACTTAAACAAAATTATCCTCTTCTTATACTACTTTTTAAATATATGACTTCTCATCCATTTCCTTTCTTTTTTTCTTTTAGGTTTATGCCATTAAATTTTGTTTATCAATCTCTTAATCTTTTGCCAATATAATTCATTTTTCCTTTTACTACTTTCCAAATTATTTCTTCTTCATCACTAATTTCTGAATTAATTCCTATTTCCTCCTCTTCTTCTTTTCTTATATTGAAATCCTTTTCTTTTTCTAAAATTTCTTCCATTCCTATTCCCAATTCTTTCCATTTTTTCTTTCTCCTCCCCCTTATTTTCACTGCATTTTTCATTATATATTTTTCTTTACAATCCATCCATGCATGTCCAGTTTTGTTGGATTTATAACATTTGAGTTCATATTTATTTACATTTTGTCCAGTTTTCCCACATATATAGCATTTTTAATCACAATTATTTACTAAATGTATTTTCTCCTACAAAAGAAACATGCGTCTGTTATGTTCCCATATGCGTATTCATTTCATCATTTATAATACTTAAAATATGTACAATTTTTTTCAGTTTCCATTTTAACACATCACAATCACACCCCCAGTCTATAAATCCTTATCATAAATGGTTGTAATGTTTCTTTATAAATATCTTTAAATGTCCTTCAGAAGTCTTTCTTTCCAACTCTGTGAAAAACTGCATATGTACTTTCATTTTTGTCTCTCTAAAAAAAAACTTTTACTATATAATCATTCCACAGATTGTCATTCAGTCTTTTTTCTTATTCACACAAAAACTTTTCCATACCTTGTTCAGTCTCAAAAAAATTTCACAGCATGTCTCTTTATTTATTAAAATGAAGACCCTTACCTCATGTTTTAAATCCTAAAGGAAGCATTACAGTGTTGCATACCTCTTATCTGTCCACCTCCTTCTTTCTTATAGTTTGTATTCTCACCACAAATTTTCTTCTCATGCTATATTCTTTTTTCATTCTGCTCTCTTCTACTCTTTACCACTGTCTCCATGTATGTTTTCCATTTCTGAGTACTGTACCCTATTCAAAATATCCTCAGCTTCCTTTCCTTGGATTTTATCCATTATTTCTCCACATGACACATCATTTTTCATTCACTTTGATGTATCAAGTCATTTAATATATCATCAAATAACCCTCCCAAATGGAGGGTTGTAACAATACATTCCTCTTTCTTCATCTCTTTCCATTCTGCAAACAATTCCTTCTGGAAAGGAGTTTCTGAATCCTCTATAATGCCATGGGTATCTTCTTTAGATCTGGTATTCACCTCCACACCTTTCATTGCTCTCTCTATCTGGCATACCATCCTCCCAGCAGCCACTGAACTATGAACGGGACATGTGCATGGACTCACACTAAGCAAGTCACAAGTACAATTTGTGAGTAGGGGAAGTTTCCTGATGACCTGGCTAAATTTACCCTCATAATATAAATACTACCTTGGGTCTCCCCTGAAAAGAGGCCACTAGTCTGGTGAGACTAACCTGGTTAACAAATAATAAATAAAAAACTAAAATGGTCATGTTTAAACATTTACATCATATTTACGATTGCTAGTCAGGCTGCATTTACAAATTTAATCTGTCTGAATTTAAATCTCTGTATTACCTAAGGTATGACAACCTTGACTTTTTTTGAAGGTACAGGTCCTCGGTTTTGCTTTGATAGCAAACTTACACTTACAGGTCATGTGCCTCTAGATAAGTAAATCTGTTGCCATCTCAAGAACTTAGAATATTTTAATTATCTTTTGCCTTCTGAAGACCTAACAATTGGCATAAAAGCCTTAGTTTCATCACAATTGGACTGCTACAGCTCCATCTACTTGAGACTCTGTGACACAAAACTTGACTGTCTGTAGTTAGTGAACAACCTGGTAGCCTTACTACTTACTAGTAAACTTCTTTACAGTTATATCATTCCTATTCTGTAGGCCCTGTCTTAGCTACCTGAGCAATCTTCTGTAACTAATAAAGTTCTCATATCTCCCCTGACCTTAAAGAGCTAATTGTACCTTATCTTCCTGCCTGTGCTCTCTACTCAGCTTGTCATGGATGATAGTGCCCACCCTTGCCTGCTGACCATGAAGGAACCTCTGTGGTCTCGCAAGTTGTTTTAAGTGCCTGACCAGGTACATGCAAAAGGAAGCTTTGTACTCAATGACTGGTCTGATGAGAGCCAAATACAGTGGAATAATGACCGACTTGGACCTGGATGCCATACCCTTACTCATAAGTTGTGCAACAAAAGAATGCATTTCTCACCACAGTTGACATGTGGTTGTTAAAGGTCAGGTTACTATCAACATGCGTTCCCACATCACTGACCACTTTGTCTACTTTTAGAAGTGTATTATCAATGGGGCAATTTTCAGGGATGGATGTCTTTCCAAAGGGTGCTATTATGCATTTTTGTGCATTTAGATTTGGTCCATGGCAGTAGGTTGTGTGTGCTAGGCCCAGTTGAATAGTATCTGTGTCCTTAGCAGATTCAGTAACCATGCTTAGTTTACAGTTATGCTAGCAACTTAGTCAGCCAGAGGCCCTTAACATTTGCCTTCACCTCAGAGACTTAGGAGCCAAAAAGGAGATGATCCAGCACTGATCCCTGTTGGACTCCACTAGTGACCTATCAGTGAGCCAGCTGACTATCCACTGGGTGACATATAGGTTTATGTCTAATTTTGTAAGTTTAGCTACAATGCTCAAGTAAGGTATTGTGCTGAATGCCTTGGCCAGGTCAAGGTAGTCAGTGTGCACTGTTTTGCCTCATCCATAGCTTTAATGAAGTCCACCAGGTTAAGTAGGCATGACTTGCCTTTGAAAAAACTGAACTGGATAGTACACTGGAAATGAGGAGGGGAAGAATGTTATAGTAAAATTCAAACATCGAGCATTTACAACTCACCTACACTATCTGTACTTAATAAGTCCCTTAAAGATCAAGTTTAAATAGCAAAACACGCCTTCTTTTTCATACAAAAGAGAGCTCACATGCATCTTTATGCATGTGAATACTTTTCTTTGTGAATATATATATATATATATATATATATATATATATATATATATATTTTTATTTTTTTTTTTTTTGCTGCATTTCAAAAACTATCTGCTTTTAAAGTTTGCTTCTGTATGCAGAAGTCTAAAGATATGCAGCCGTATTTATGACATTAATATTTATGGGCAGAGAGGAGGTGCTATGTCACTTTATGTGTTCAGCTCGAATTATACTGGGTTAGCATGGTTAAGTAATTGTGTATTGGGTATTTAACTACTAAACTATTAGATTAACAGTTTGGCAAAAAATAACCACCTAACCTTTAGTTTTTTTTTTTTTTTTGCCAAACTGTCCCCAGGATTTACTAATCTTCCATGTAAGACTAGATTAGTCTTACACAGAAACGCCAGTCTAAGAGTATGATGGCAGTGCGCCATGCATATTAATGAGGGTGTGCTGCCTCAGCTCTAAAGTTTACACAGAGCGTGGATGAGAGTAAGGGGCATGTCGGACTGCCGAGCAGTCCAAAAATCCACGCCCCTGCAATGACGAAACTCAAGAAATGTCAAGTTACATGAGCAAGTCCGCTCACATGTATACTTTGTAACACTACATTCCCCATATGTTAAACCTCGTACAAATTTAAAAATTAAAATACATTTTTTTTGTTTTATTTCTGATATAGCTGCCCGTATTTGCGTGTGTTTGCATGGGATTGCCCATTGCTTAGCTACAATTAGCAGCTTAGACACCGAAGAGGATAATAAGAAAATATATGCAAGTTAAGCACAATACCAATAGCGTAGTGGTTAGAGCCTTCGCACAAAGAGGAAGCATTCCCGGTTTGAGTCCCACTACTGCACATTCCATTTGCTGTTGGAAATCTGTATACAAAAATATTTCCTGACATTTATCATGTAGAAATTTTGTAAAAAGCATTCAAATGTTATATGTAGTAGTGAACGAATTATATATATATATATATATATATATATATATATATATATATATATATATATATATATATGAAGGTGAAATGGTTATGCATTAGAGGCATGAGTAACTTATTTTAAGCAATATAAAGCACTGCTACACACATTATAGCAGTATTTAGCATATTTAAAACCAATTGCTCATAGCTGAGCACTGCGTTAACAAGCGCAATGTCTTTGCACGTAGCTATGCACCACGCCAACCAGCGCACCTACAATGTATTTGCAAGTAGCTGCACACCGCGCTAACCAGCGCAACGTTGGGCAATGTCGAGCAACATCGAGCAACATTGGGCAAAGTCGGGCAAAGTTGAGCAAAGTCAGCTAAACACAGCCACACCTCCTTTACTGTAACTTAACCATTCAGGAATGGCCAGTAGGAAAATAAAAAGCAGTGACAGGGCTTGAACTCAGGATACTGTGCACTATAGTCACAGTACATAACCACTAAACCATAACAGCATTTCATAACCATGTACTTTCAACAGACACATATCTATCAAAGGAATATTAAACATTGCCAACATCAGCTAAGCAGGTGTGCCTACAGCTGAGTTTTTTCAAAACTGGCCAATCCCAAATAAGTGTGGGAAATGAGGCATATGTAAGCTCCACAGGCGGGAATACATGCCATAACTGGTTGTAGCTCCCCTCTGCAGTCAGCATGGCCAGTGTTGGAGAAGGCACTTGATTTTGAGCGCAACGCTGGGGCATTGAGGAGTCCAAAGTAATGGTTTGGCTCCTTGTCCACAATCATGTGGAAAGACTGCTGCAGGGCCAGTACCAGGGCACACAATATAAAATGGAGGCCTGGAACAGTCTTGCTCATTATCTCACCAGTGCCACTGGCATTCCTCGGACAGGTGAGCAGGTCAAGCACCATTATTCTGACCTGAAGCGACGTAAGGAGGATAAACTGGACCCGTGGATCTAGGAGTCCAGTGCGATGCCTAATGCCCCCGTACTGAGTAAGTAGCCATTGTATTAAGTAGTTAATAATTGCTATGCTTGTCTATACTATGGATAGGTATGTCTCAATATCACTGCATTTACTTCACAACTGCAGGTGTCTGGGCTATGAATCAGCAAGCCCATGAAGATAGGTTGCAAAGGCTGTGTCATCAGGCAGGTTAGTAATTATTCTGCATGTACTGTTATATAAAATAAATGAGAGAGCCTTCAAAAAGTGTTTTAACCCAATAAATAAAGGTGTAATAATCCTTTAATAAATGTATAAATCCTGGAGTGCGTCTGTGTCATTTTCTTTGATATGTTGTTGTACTGTTGCATTTTACAAATAGTACTGTTGTATTAAACAGTGTTAACCCACACTTGGGTAGGCCCATATAACGTGGATGAAGGGAGTGCCAGTAGCTTTTATACATATTTAGAGCCCTCAACTGTTGGTTCATGCCCAGCATGTACAGGTTAATCTGGCACATGAGTAGCTTGGTATTGTGTTCCCCAGAAATGTCAGTGTGCTGCCAGAAATGTAGGGAGCTGTTAACATATAACAGATACTTTCACCTGAACATATCTAGATAATTATTTGAAAGTAGAGCTGTCAGTGTACCATCTTAGCAGTGTGTGAGCAACTCTCAAAATATGTAGCAGTAACATCTGCATCTTGGACAGTTTGTATGTAAGATACAGCTCATGTATATAATGATCTAGCAAAATCCAATTGCACAATATATGGACATTGGGTAGTGTAATAATGCATGTGAGGGACATATAATTGCAGTTAATAGGAATGTAATGAAAATTAGAAGGATATATAAGTTGTTAATTGAGCTATCATTTTCCACCCTACTGTATGTGCATAAAAAATGCAATTCTACACCTCAATCGGTATGTTGAATCTCAAAACATTTGTTGGGACATATGTCCTATTGGTTTATAAATATTTGTATTTATTTATATGCATGTGCCCTGTTAAAATACCACAATATTGCTAGCCTGTTGCCATCAGTTCAACCTGCATGCTGTTATGCTTGCTTTTCAACTGTTGAAAATCTGGTGTGTTGGGTTAATGGGAATACTTCTGCATGCTGTTATAACTAATTGGGAATGTTGTTGACTGTTACTAACCCATATCTTTATTAAACCCTCCAAAACATAGTTCGTATGGGAAGGCTGGTCTCAGCAGACCCACCTGTCCCACCTCAGCTGGCCATGGCACCTGGCACCAGCACGTCCGGTGCCCAGCCTGGGAACTCCTCCTCCATTGGCCATGTGCCACCTTTGGGTGGAAACGCTGCAGGGGATGGGGCTTGGCCCCCTCGTGCAAGCATGGGTGGAGGAGGGCCACCTATCTCCCTTTGAACGGTCCGGGCTGTGGTGCATAGAGAGATTGAATGTTCTGTTGCAGAACCTCTACGCCAGTTTGAGGCACGAGTGGTGCAACTCCTGGATCAGCCTGCCTCTCCTACACAGCCCCCAGCACAGCCTCCCCTCTGGGCTGTGAAGGTGCAGTGGTGACTGCCCATGGGTGGGGACCTCAGTCCCACTGTTTCCATCTGTGGGCTCATGGGCTTGCGATTTCCAAACATACCTCCCCGTCAAAGGTGTTCACCCACCACATGTGTCATATACCACCCCTGTAGGTGTCTTCTTTGTGTTGTCTGTTTACCTCCCCAAAAACTACCTCCCCAAATATACCTACTTCCCCTACCCCACATTTCACTCTCACCTGAAAAAAAAGGGCAATCTGCTCCCAGAAAAAAAATTACATACATAGCTGCCCATTTTGCACACATGTCCACTGGATGCATAAAATGTAATTTAATTGGCATTACAACATACTTTCTTGTCCTCACCCCTCTCTCAGGGGTTGAAGGATTCATATCTACCTCCAAATTTATTCCATATGCACAGCTGCTGCTGTTAAAGAAATGGGCAGCTATGGATCTTCCCTACACCTGCCCTGCACATCCCGAGCTACTTTCCATACTGTCTTTCCCTCTTTGTGCCCCTTTTTCACCACTTTCCTTTCTCCCCATTTTTCTTTTCTTTCAAAGAAATGAGCGCGGGGGTTAGCGGGAGTAAGAACTATTAAGCAGTAGTTAGCGGGTTTGCGCGAGTGTGAGCTTGTTTGCGCTTAGCTAAGCATTGCTAAGCATCACGCAAATCCATGCAAACCCGCTTACAACTGCTTAAAAGTGCCTTAGTCACTCTGTATGTGAGGGCCCTTGTTCTGCTCAGGAGCAAAATAAAACAACTCTGTCAGTCTCGAACCCCAGACCTTGTACACACTACACAAAATGAAGTACCACTAAGCCACTGTAGATATACAGCAGGTTGGTGATGAAATAAATATATCATGCATCAGAATGAGTGAATGTAAAGGAAAAATAGGAATGCCATACCACACAACTTGTTCTGTGGATCTTTACCAACAGTCGTTGTGGGATTATATTACATGACTGTAATAAGAAAAGCAGCCATTCTAGCAGGAAATAATGTTACACCATCACTTTATAACCCCACACAGTATCACAGCAGGACAAACACTGGCATATCTGTTTAGGACAGAGGCCATATCTCCCAGTTGTCCCTAATTTTCAGGGATGTCCCTGATTTTGACACAAATTTTAGCTCTGTCCCTCTGAATCCCTCCAAAAACTACTGACTTTGGCCAGAAAGGTGGTGAATTACACTTAATGAATAATGACAATAATTAAGAGTTAGACAGTTCTTTTACTTCAGAAAAGGTGTATTAATTCATATGCTCTGATTCTCTCAATGTTTCAAATTAATGGCACGAATATTTTAAAGGTGTCCCTGACTTTTCCTTTACTTTTCCCTGAGTCTGTTCAAATATGTACCTGAGTGTTTGAGAGGTCTAGCAGAGGCAGAAACACATAGGCATATCAGCCTTTCTGCTGTTACACACTGTGCAAATAGCTTTGGAAGGAGTTTCTGAAGCATACCCTTATGTAGGAATACAACACTGAAATACAAATGGATGTAGCCATGTACTGGTAGCAACCAACTGTAACAATGCCATTGCTCTATTGCTGAAAAGACCTGTGTGGTTCACAGACAAAGAATGACAGGCTAATCTCTGGTTACCATGTGGATAGGTCCACAGTTGGGAGTTACACAGACAGACTACTTGCCTTGATAAACTAACATGTACACAGCAACCCTGTAAGTCCAGCAAGATAAAATCCACACAATACTACGTACGCTCTCTGTACTTCTGCATCCCTACTCAAATGTAGAATATACCTGTGTCTGCAGGGTCTACCAAGGATGTAGGTAAGCATACTCATAGTACTGAAATGTGTACAGTTTTTCTGAGCAGCTTGTGCTAATGTCAACACTAAAAAAGCACAAACTGTTTAGAACTGAGTAAATGAATATTCACAGTATAGCAGTTCACAAACAATTCTTGTGCCAAAGGAATACATCTCAATAACTAGCTTTGTATGGCAATTAATTGTAAAAGTTGAAAATAAAATACATCTTTCCATGTATCCTGGGGTAGCATTTTGAGGGGTGAGTACATTTCTACACTGATGAGTGGGTACTGGAAACAGCAACATTAGGTCTGAGTGCATAATGTAAATCTCTAGCTACACCCCTGGCTTCTGATATAAGAACTATACCAACCTTCTGTCTTAAACAATGATGTCCACAGCAAACAAGGATGATCTCCATCTTGGAAAGCTGAAAGGGCCATGCCTATCTGAGTTAGCAATTTATAGTACTGGGTTGCTATGACAGTGATTACTGCAATTACTACACAGCAGGCTGTATGCAACTAGCAAATGGTGGCCACTAATTGGTGCAGAGACAATCACATGCTCATGTGCAAATACCTACAAAAGCAGGCTGCAATCTCTGCCAACAAACTCAATCACTCTATTGCAGAGACTGACAGAGAGAGAGAGACAGAGAGAGACAGAGAAAAGAAAAAAGAAAAAGAAATATTACCAAATCATACAAAGGAAAGGTATGTGACACATATGTATTTACTGGCATGTAGTAGATGTTATTGAAGAATAGTCTACATAATGTGAACCATTCATATGTGGCAGCAGTACTTATTTATGCATAGATGTTCTGCTTAACTACTGCTATGGACAATAGAGTGTGTACCTGTGGGCAGTGGGACATACCTGTGAAATGTGTAGCTCAGCATTAAATGTCAAACATCTGATCCATGTTACCTGTGTTCTGTACAGTAGTGTGGCCAATGGCTGTTGGGGGGATTAGCACTGACATTATATAAACATGGGTGTGACAGAACAACACATGCATGATAGTCATATTAAAGTGTAGTTTAGCATTGGCAACTGCTGTAGCAGTCTAGTATGCTTATCTAGCATTTGTAGCCATATATACCCACCTAATGTTAGTGTGTGTTCATATGTGACACCTGTTTGTGTTGCAGCAAGGCCCAACAGTTCAGCTGTGAGGTCCAGTGACTTATAACAGTGTGGACCTTGTGTGTGTATGCCACACACATATGGAGAAATATATATGTGTCATATATATTCACATCTATATATGTGCATAGAGCAGGGGACATATTGCAACTGTTTTTGAAGGGTGGAGATATATATGTTGGTGAAGATTAGTATGCGCATATTTGTATGTAGGTTTTAGTGTGTGACAAACAAGACAGCATACAGTGCTGGTATATGACATGTGGTGGTTAAACACTGTGTGTGGTTTGTTCAGTTTGCAATGTTGAAGCCACTGAGGCCTGCTAAAGCTACCTGGGCTGTGAACACCTTCAATGCATTTATCCCAAGACTGTGCAATTTTATTACATTACTGTACACCTCACATCCTTTGTATAATTGATATTCTCACTATGAAAGGTGAAATGTATATGTGCCTACATATATATATATATGTACACCAATGGATGTGTATATGTATATACACACACATAGATATAAGATATATATACTTATACACACCTACATCTACTTGTTGCAATAGATTCTCTGTACTGTTAACTGACTGTGATGGTCAATGTGTTTGTGAATACATCAAAGATATGTATCTGTGGGATAGCTTAGTGGGAAACTGTTTATGTTATGGTATTATGGGTCCTTGCTTTGATCCTAGAAAAAGCTGTGTATTCTGTTGCTAGGCAGATAAAGTGCTATTGCATACAGTGTGATTAAGTCCCTTGGTTTTAACTAGGGTGTGTCATTGGAGGTAACACACTACATCTATGATTATTGATTGGTACTGATGTTGAATCCAAATCCTGTGTCTACTGTAGTACTACTTGAAGCTCTGGACCTGTACAGCAAAATATGGTGTGTGTCCACATTGCTTGCATCCACTGTTTTGTATGGTCCCTGTATTCATCACAGATTACATTTCTCAAGATTAAGGTTGTGTAAGTACTGACACACAGTACTGTATAGTACACACTGAAAGCTTATCTGGGTTGTCATATCTTTGTGTCCTCCAATTATGTCTGATGTGTGTGTAGGTATGTCTGTAACATGTCCTTTGACATATGTGTGGTAAAACATATAACTGCGTATCTAGCAACATCCATTGTGTACTATAGCAGTATGTGACCTATATTCCCAAATGTGCACATATTTTGGACATGGGTTTGCCATTAACACGTTGTGTGGTATAATAGTAATACATTTACTGGACCTTACACTCATTGTGATGAATGATATATTTCTTTACACATCAGCTTGATGTATATCTGCTGTGGCTAGGTGGTGCATCGTGTTGCATACAGTGTGTCAGGTACTCTTGTATAGTCTTATATAGTGATTTTATTTTGTTGCTGTGCAGAACATGGTTCATTAGATAGAGAGTGAGCCAGGCACTTCCAAGCAGTTGTGGGGTGAGCAGTGATAAGTGGCAGTTAAAGTGTTTCACTCTCGGTTAGCTAATAGGTTGCTATATATGGCAGTTCAGTGATATCTGTACTGTATAATGTTAAATGTGCCATATAACGTGCTCAGACATATTTTCGTATTTATGTCTTCCAGGGATCATGGTGCATCACAGGAACCCCAGTTACAGTAGTGCTGAAGATGACATAATTACTACCAGTATGATTCAGCACTACAGTCTCATGTTCTCACGAACCAGCCAGGACCAGCAGGAGTGTACTGCAATGTGGCAAGATGTTGTCCACAGGATAAATGAAGTAGAGCTGCATAACCGGACATATGAGCAGGTACACCACCACTGCAGTGATCTTCTTAGACATGTCCATCAGTGTGCTGCTGATGTGCGGAGACAGCAGCTTGCAACAGGAGGTGGTGTTAATATCCATCCCCCCCTCACCAGAGTGGAGGAGCTGCTCTTGAGCCTGGTGGCACCTGCGCAACAACAACAGCAGCAGACATACACCATGATGGAGGCTGGAGCCACCCAGCAAGCACTCATGGAGCATGCCGGTAACATGGCATATCTGTAGACTACTGTTATCTGTATTGGTAGATCATGCATATGTGAGATGTGGAGTGTGTCGTTAAAAGATGTGGAGCATGCTGTTGTGCAATACTGATCATTTGGAACATAATCTGTAGCCCTGTGAATGTAAACTGTTGTTGTACTGTAAGATTGCAAACACACAGTAGCAATGCCACAGTTGTGGCCACTGACAAACTGTCTCATCTCTATGTAGGTCCCTCTGGGGTGATATCAAGGCAGCGGACAGATGCTGGTGAGTGTGTTCTACATTTATTATTGTAAATAAAAAGTGCATGTCATAGTTAAGGTGTAGGCCATGTACACATGTAACACACCTACCCATAATGCATGCTGTGCATGTTTGGTGTAAGACCATGCACATCTTACTAATGTGATTAGCTGCCTCAAACACATGCAATACCCAGACCATCTCAAACAAATGTGGCTAGACTATATTGACCATTGGATAGGCATAGTTGATACTCAACATACACATCTATGTCATACACAGAACATTTTAACATGCTACACATAAAGTATTCCCAAACCCTCTGTAAAGACACACTCCAGTATCCAAAATCTCATCCACAGATTGCACAAGATATACCTGAGGGGCAGAGGCCTATCATGGGGCATTTAAACACTCTGCAACACACTACACATTCATGTCAGGGAATGCTCCTTATTGACCTCATTACAAACTCATGTAACAACTGGTTGTGAAATGGTGAATGTAGCCAAGGTAGTACAGTTCTGGTACAGCATGAGTAGTGCTGGTTTGGAAAACATTTGTAGCCTTGAGTGACCACGTGATGCTTCACGATGATGGCCTATGGTACTATACCCCATCCCGTTATTGTAACCACAGTACTACACATAGCTTTCATTGCTATACACCTTAATGTTGCATGTGTGTACACATATGCACCTCTAAATGATATGCATACCAATCACCATTTGCACAACTGACACATGTCTTGTGACGCTATTGAGTGGCTAGGTCATATGACACACACTGGGTAAGTGTAGTGTTTAAATATGCAGCTGTGTTTTAGCATGCCATGTCATGGATGACACTGGCATTTCCACAATATGATCTACACTCACCATAAGTACCGTACACTGGGTATGTGGCCGAATGGTATTCCATCAATTATCCATGCACCACTGATGATGTTGTGTGAATACTCATCATGCATGTGCTAAAAATGTGTCTACAATTAATTGCTAAAGACACAGAGGCTGTAATCAGCATTGGATACCTATCTGACACACAGATACACATCCAGCCATGGTATGTACACCTGTTTGTTGTGGTGCACAGTACATTACAGAGTTTTGAATACCTGCACAGCAATGTTGTGTCCATGTATGCCTTGTGTTCCAGTGGGAGGCCCATCACCTAATAACAAAACACAAGCATTAAAGCCATGTATACTGTTAGTAACAAAGACTGTCTACACTTGCACTGCATGTTGTTGAGCAACACATGTCCTGCATGCTGACATGTGTGATATGACTGTTTTGCTTGTGATACTGTACCCCACCATCACCTGCTATTGTGTATGTTCTGAGATTGCTGGTGTTGTGTGTGTCTGCTTTAGAGAGGAGTGTATTTTTGTGTGTGCATGCGCATGTGCACATGTGGCATGTGCGCATGTGTGCATGTGTCCATGTGTGCATGTGCGCATGTGGTCTGACATCATATTCAGGTCTTAAAGTGTGATTCCTGTTTTCCTCTCACAGGTGCCGATGTGAGGCTTGTTCAGTACAGCAGGGAACCTGATGTCACTGAGAAAGACAGTGATCATGAGGATAGGTGTGTTGAGGCACAGGCAGGTTTGTCAGGGTCTGTTGTTGGGACACCAATTGACAGTAAACAAGTCTCCACTTCATCCATGCACACAGTCATACTGCCTGTACATCCATCATCACCATTGCCCTTAGCTGAGGAACAGTGTACGGTTGGCACTGGCCAGGTCAGTGTGGTATCTATGGCACATGTATCAGGACACAGCAGCCATAGCCGGATGTCTGGAATAGTACCACACAGGCAGATTCCCAGGGGTTCTTGTCAGAGCACTGCTGGTCATCAAGGTCCTGGCAGACGTGCCACACTTCTTTCTACCACACGCATGTTCCAGGTTGTCATGGAGGCACAGACACGAATGGAGCAGTACACCAGACAGGGACTAAGGGCATAGAGGGCTCATAACACCTCTGTAAATGACAGTATCCTTGACCTAGCAGGTGCCATACGTAATTACACTGATGTCATTGATAGACATTGGGGTGAGACATTGGATGTCCTCCACAATGTTATGTCCATGTGTCATGACAATGTGGGATGGTTGAGACGCCGACGTGGATGCATGCCAGCAACATCAGCAGCTGGAGGTCGCCGTGGATGTCCAGCAAGTCACAGCCGCTCCTGTAGTGTCAGTACCAGCCCCAGCAATGTTGGGGGGCTGTCCATAGACTGTCCTAGAAGACCACGTGTACGTGGCTTTGGCCAGTCCCAGCAGGGACCTGGATCCAGTGGACATATGTCAACCTCTGAGGATAGTACCCAGTCTGGATTAGTACCTTATACTGTCTGTAGCACCCCTGCCAGGCACAGGTTCCATATCCATGGCCAGAGATGGTGATCTGTAAAGCCTGTCAGGTACAGTCTGTAGCTGTCTCACAAATCCACGTATATGGCAGCCACATGGTGGAACTGCGTGCATGCAGACACACACACATAAACCAGAAACCTAGGGCAAACACATACCCACACACATTACATCAATATTGGCCCATAACAGTACTCATGGCCCTCACGCACACACTCACACACACATATCAATTGTACGGCTCAGTGTAGGCCTCTGGCAAACCAACAACACACCCTGTGCATATGATGAAACCTTCGACACCTCCTGTCATCTGTAACATTGATGCAGGAACAGGCTAACATGGTGCTGATGCACAGGGTGACTTTAATAAAGTATAGCAATGGTTGAATAGTATAGCATGTTGTCAGCAGTAAAGTGTAATGATATACTTGAAGGTGTAGCTGAGCAGGCATGATACATTAAAGGTGTAATTAGCAATGCTATATTGTTTCCACCAGTGTTTATTCCAATTGTGTTTTGTTTGCTCATGTGCCATTTGGCTGATGTGTGTAGTTGTGTCAGCATGTGTTATACAGTGGACAGTAAGTGTGGGGTGTGTGCAGCACAGGTTTGCAGGTGTACATCTGTGAACATGGTGGAGGTGCACTGTCTGCATGTACATGCATATTGGACACATGGGCAGGGTGACATGCCCTGCATTGGCCAGTGTTACTCCATACTTTCTATTGGTGGCCAGTATGCATTGTACTACACACATTTTGGAACTTGAGTACGCATGTGTGTGTATGACACGCATTGACACTGTGCTGTGGGTGATGCTGTTGTTGCTATCTGTCATTGGTTTGCATTACTAAGGTTAACACTGTCCCAGCTCCATAATCCTTTATTAATGCACACTGTCCACCTACAGGGTTGCATGGACCATGCTGCCACAAACACAAGAAATTCTCACTTATACAGTAAAAGTGCATTAGTCTCAATGACCCCTGCCATAAACTAAATATATAATAGAAGGTGTGAAGTTGTACCAAAAAAGAGTTGCATACCAAGAAGGGATAACCTCTCTGGTCAATATCATTGGGAAAATACAATCCCTCAATAAACATGCAAGGCAAGCTCAAAAATACAAAATGGCAAGGATTCCAAAGACAACACTATAGCTCTCTTCAGTGTTGTTCATAATCTACAGGGGAAATCTCAGATTGTGTCACAGTTAATGTAAATGGTCACAAAATACACTTATCTGACTGACATTACCAATTCCTTGTCAGACAGTTTGAATGCGGATTTCACCACCCTGTCATTACACAAGGGCCAGATTTCCAGACCTGAAGAATGTAAAACCTGATGATTCACAGACACTCTAGTTAAAACATCTCTTTAACAAAGTACACACCACAGTGGCAATGGTACTGGACAGTGTCCCTGGCTGTGTCATACACAAGCTGACATATGAAGTCACCTCTCACCTAAACGGTCTGTCCAGATGCAGCCTCTATACAGGTTACATACTTGTGGAATGACATGGTGTTCACAGTCCACAAGGGATGAGCTATGTCTTCTTCTTCTTCTTCTCCTTTCAGATGCTCCCATTAGGGGTTGCCACAGTACATCATTTCTTCCTGCCCTCTGCATCTTGTGCTGTCACACCATCCACCTGCATGTCCTCTCTCACCACAGCCATAAACCTCATCTTAGGCATTCCTCTTTTCCTGTTACCTGGCGACTTCATCCTTAGCATCTATTTCACAATATACTCTGCATCCCTCCTCAGCACATGTACAAACCAACTTAATCCTGCCTATCTGGCATGGTCTACTAACCTTCAAACCTGGCCTGACCCTCTAATATACTTATTCTTAAACCTGTCCACCCTCGTCACACCCAGTGCAAATGTTAACATAAATTGATTAAGGGTAGAACTACAACAGGTCCTGGAAACTCTCACCCTATAAGCCAGACTAATGTTATCTGGAAGGCTATGGAGCACAGCATTATGTAACTCATTAACAGAGACATTATGAAACTGCAAACACTGCACCATACCCACTTAGGTCCTCTAAAGGCCAGATCATGGCTCCTACACCTAGTAGACTTCAAGCCAGTCAACAAGGCTATAGGTGTGGGAGGGGAGGTCAACACAGCCAAGCTATAGCTCACCAGCAATTCATACCCATCCCACATACTGGTATTATACATAACCTCAACAGACTGACCATAAACGATGGTTAGATGATGGCTTGACAACTGACGCACAGATGTAGGACACACAGTAACATTTGCGGCCTGCATGTACTATTCTATGCCAGTAACAAGTGGTATTGACCTGCACTCAGTCCTAGGACCACTCCTGTTTGGCATATAGCTTTTGTAGGTACAAGCAAACACAGTAGGGATATGTCTGCCCATGTTTGATGACAATGCATACTGTGGGCTATACTTTATTTTCCAGATGACACACACATCCTCCTAAAGGGTATCATACAGATAGATACCTGGTGTCAAACTTATGCTGTAAAGCTATAAGCCAAATAAAGCATAGTTATCCACTTTTAGAAAACAAAGTATCCCCAGAGTACTACATAGGTAGTAGCCCCAAAAATGTGGAACAGGTACTAATGTATACATAGAGCCATGTGTTAAGTCATCTCTCCTTTGATAATCACATTACCAAAGGGTTTTGGAAATCCCTCTGTGGAGCACATAAGCAATAAAGGGTTTGCATGCAGATCCACAGAGGTTGTTGCACACCTATAATGATTAGTCATCTTTGCCAGACTTTGCTTGCTTTGGAACAGGTTTCAAATATACCTCAAGCATAAACCCTCACTCACACTCTTCAATAGAATCCGTGATGAGTGGATGTGAAAAGGAAGACGTAGCCCAGGAATCACTGCAGTGGCTAAGCTTGTCACAAGCATACAGAAGTGACCTAAGGTCTGGAAAGTGCCAGCATGCTCTGGCAAAGATAACAGATGCGTTCATGGAGAAAGCAGAGTACCCACCTATGAAATACTTGAGGTCACGTGTATGTATATGGATTTGCCCCACAGCTACCTTACATGTGTAATGCACATACAGTTGTCATTGTGATATGTCACACACTAGAAAAATCAAAACCCACTCCACATTGGTCAATGGTGTCACACACCTGGAGCACACACACACAGTCAGCAAGTGCGAAATTCAAACTCTTTCCTAACTACATTATGATACTACAGCAGTGTGCATTTACACGATGGGCTATACACATTACTGGGATTTTACCTTTTCACAGGTATATTTGTAGGATGGTGACATCATCAGACTTGACAAAGATGAGTATACCACTTTTAAGGGGAGTGAGTAGTCTCCGAAAAGGTTGCTCCTTACCAGGGAAACACATACACAGTTGGCAAGTGCAGGATTCAAACCCCTACCTAACTACATTATGATACTACAGCAGTATGCATTAAGACGACACGCTGTACACATTACTGGGATTTCACGTTTCCACAGATATATTTGTAGTATGGTGACATCATCAGACTTGACAAATATGAGTATACCACTTTTAAGGAGCGTGAGTAATCTCCAAAAAGGTTGCTCTTCCGCCGAGAGACACACACACTCGGCAAGTGCAGGATTCAAACCCTATTTAAATACATTATGATATTACAGCAGTATTCATTTACACGACACGTTATATACATTACTGGGATTTCACTTTTCCACAGATATATTTGTAGGATAGTGACATCATCAGACTTGACAAAGATGAGTATATCACTTTTAAGGGGTGTGAGTAGTCTCCAAAAAGCTTGATCCTTCCCAGGGAGACACACACACAGTTAGCAAGTGCAGGATTCAAACCTCTACTTGTCAACATTATGATATTGCAACAGTATGCAATGACATGACACACATTACTGGGATTTCACCTTTCCACAGATATATTTGTAGTATGGTGACATCATCAGACTTGACAAAGATGAGTATACCACTTTTAAGGAGTGTGAGTAGTCTCCAAAAAGGTTGCTCTTCCCCCGGGAGACACACACACTCACACACTCCTCGTTGGTCCAATCCGACCATAAGCTAATCACTCTCGATATCCACATCCCACCCCCAACCCCCATTAAGGAAACCACAGTAAGAAATTTCTCCAAAGCCAACTTCATGCTTCTTAAGACAGAAGTAGTGAACTTCATGACACCCATGCAGATGGACAATACAGTTACAACTGCTGAATCCTACACAAATGCACTCTATAAGCAACTACATGAGTGCATGGATCATGCTATCCCAAACAGCACCAGTATGCTATCCTCCAAAAAAAGGAAGCCAATCTGGTGGTCCCCTGCCATAAACAAACTGTACAACAGAAGGAAGAAACTGTTGCAAAAGAGAGTAAAATCCCATGAGTGGAGGAGTTCCCTGGTCAGCCTCAGTAAGATCCCTTATAAGATCCTTCAAAGCTAGCTACAAAAATAAAATTGCCACTAATTCCAAGGACAACCACAAAGCATTCTATAGCTATGTCAAGAATCTCAATGGCAACACCCAGATCTGCTCTGAGTTACAGCACAAAGGCATGAAAATTACAGAACCAACAGATATTGCCAACATCCTGGCAGATAGGTTCAGTGCTAACTTTACCCCCCCTCACCCCCTAAAGGGCCTATATCTATACAGCAAGAATGCAGAGTCCCTGTAATCACAACTACGCAGGTGAAAGCTGCACTCTCTAAAGCCAAAAACATAGCATCCATGGGATCGGACAACATCCCAGGCTGCGTTTTACACAAACTTCAGAATGAACTGGCTCACCACTTAAGCACCATGTTCAATAATAGCCTCACATCAGGCTTTGTGCCCACTGAATGGCACACAGCAACAGGTATCCCACTCCACAAAGGGGGAGCCACCACTGATCCCGGGAACTATAGACCTATTAGCCTGATGAGCCTGGTCTGCAAAGGCATGGAACGTATCATCATGGAACTCATATACAAAGACATTGGTAACCTCCAAACTCTGGATCCCACCCAGTTCAGGTTTGTGAAAGGCAGATCATGCCTCCTGAACTTGATCGACTTCTTTGAGGCAGTCACCAAAGCCATAGATGAGGGTAAAGTGGTTCACACAGCCTATCCTGACCTCACCAAGGCTTTCGACACAATCCCCCATTCTGGAATTATAGCTAAACTCAATAAACTAGGCATAAATCCCTACATCACAAGATGGGTTGCCAACTGGCTCACTGATAGAACCCACACTGTAAAAGTAGCAGACTCCAAATCTGACCTCAAACCAGTGACAAGTGGAGTACCACAGGGTTCCGTCCTGGGACTGCTCCTGTTTGGTATCTACTTCTCTGAAGTAAAGGCTAACACAACGGCCTCTGGCTAATGAAGTTCACAGATGACTGCAAACTAGGAGCCATAGTCAAGTCCCCAAATGATGTGAACATCCTACAGAAGGGCCTCTCTGAGACAGATGCCTGGTGTCAGAGCCAAGGCCTCAAACTCAATGCCAAAAAGTGCAGTGTCATCCCCTTTGGTAAAAACTCTGTACCCATGAACTAACACATAGGCAGCAATCTACTTAACACCGAATGCGTGATAAGAGACCTTGGGACCCAGGTGGACAGTAGTCTCTCCTTTGATAGTCACATCGCCACAGTAATCAGGAAGTCCTTCTATGACACACCTCATCATAAAAGGGTTCTCGTCCAGGAAAAAAGAGGTCATCATTACCCTCTACTCATCACTCATTAGACCCATTATAGAGTACAACGCCCCTTTTGGAATGTACCTCACAATACATCTGCAGCAGCTGGAAAGGCCACAGATGTACCTCGCAAAGAGATTACTGGACTCAAACAAATGCCCTACACTGACCACCTCAAAAAACTCCAGCTTTACTCCGTAGCATATCGCCTACTCAGAGGTGAACTCTGCCTAACATATAAAGCTATGTCAAACCCAGAGCTGTTGGACATGCTACACCTAAAGAAATCCCAATCCCTCCGAGCTACATGGTCTAGGGTCCTAAACCTTGTCACCACAATAAACAGGACATGCTGGAGGGATAGATTCCTATCCCAGAGACTTCCCATACTCTGGAACAGGCTACCCATCTATTTCAAGCAAAGTTCTTCATTAGCACTCTTCAAGAAAAATCTTGATGAGTGGATGGGAAATAGGAAATACATCCTGGGGATCACTTCTGTGTCTCTGCTCATCAGTGGCACAGGAAAATAACTTTCTTGGGTGGCGTAAGCCAGGGAACCTTGTTGGCTAGGCTTGCATAGGCCCTTGGGCCGATAGCCTAGTACCTACCTATGAACCTATGAGCCATAATTGGCAAGTGCAGGATTCAAATCCCTACATAACTATACTACAGCAGTACGCATTTACGCAACACACTATACACATTATTGGGATTGCACTTTTCCACAGGTATATTTGTAGGATGGTGACATCATCAGACTTGACAAAGATGAGTATACCACTTTTAAGGGGTGTAAGTAGTCTCCAAAAAGGTTGCTTCTTCCCAGAGAGACACACACAGTTGGCAAATATAGGATTCAAACCTCAACCTACCTTTATTATGATATAACAGCAGTATGCATTTACATGATGCGCTACACACATTATTGGAATTTCACCTTTCCACAGGTATATTTGTAGGATGGTAACATCATCAGACTTGACAAAGATGAGTATACCACTTTTAAGGTGTGTGAGTAGTCTCCAAAAAGGTTGCTCTCTCCCCAGGGAGAGACAGACACACACACACACACACACACACACACACACACACACACACACACACACACACACACACACACACACACACACACACACACACAGTTGGCAAGTGTGGTGTTCTTAATCCAAACTAAGTACGTCTTTACACTTCAACAAGCAATATGGAGTTACAGGGTGCAATACAGACATTACTTGCTGACAGTTTGCACAAAGGTTTTTCACATTTGCTAACCTCAGCAGGCTTATCATACTAGGTGTATTGTGAGTGTATTGTATGCATAGGCCATGACCATATCATATATGGGTTGATGCACCACATGCTGGCACACACAGGTAGCATCTTACCTTCACCCACATGATACTGCAATGTAACAGAAATATGATAAACTTCAACAATTGGCTGAGCTTCTGGTGTCATTCAAAGGGGATCCAGTCTCTGTATGCCTGTGATGACATGATGGACAAGGCTTGTTGCTTCACTACAGATGGTTTGCACCTGTCGCCCCTATGCTTCTGAATACTGGTCAAGGCTCTTGCTGTCCCTATATTACCTTTTTTAGGCAAGGCTCAAAGGTTCATAGGTTCATAGGTAGGTACTAGGCTATCAGCCCTCTGGCCTATACAAGCTCAGCCAAAAAGGTACCCTGGCTTTTGCCACCCAAGAAATTTAGTTTCCTGTGCCACTGTCGAGCAGAGACACAGAAGTGATCCCAGGGTGAATTTCTTATTTTCCATACAATCATCAAGATTTTTCTTGAAGAGTGATAATGAGGAGCTTTGTTTGATATAGATAGATAGTTTATTCCGGAGTATGTGAAGTCTCTGTGCAGGAATCTATCCCTCTGGCATGTTCTGTTTATTGTGGTGACAAGGTTTAGATCCCTAGAGTGTGTAGGTTCATAGGTTCATAGGTAGGTACTAGGCTATCTGCCCAAGGGCATTTATAAGCCTAGCCAGAATGTGTTGGCTTTCTCCTCCCTTTTAAATTAGTTTCCTGGGCCTCTGTCTAGCAGGGCCACTGAAGTGATCCCAGGGATAAATTTACAATTTCCCATCCACTCGTCAAGATTCCTCTTGAAGAGAGTCTGCAAGGGGCTCTGCCTAACATCAACTGGGATTCTATTCCAGAGCGAGGGAAGTCTCTGGGACAGGAATCTATCCCTCCAGCACATCCTATTTATTGCTTTACTGAGATGTAATTCACTGAAGCGTGTGGCTCTAAGAAATTTGTTTTTCTTGAGGTGGAGCATGTCCATTAATTCCAGGTTGGACATGGCCTTATACATCAGGCATAGATCACCTCTGAGCAGGCAGTAAGCAACCAAGTAGAGCTGGAGTTTCTTTAGTTGAGCTGCATAGGGCATCTCTTTGAGGCCCGTTTACCTCTTGGTGAGGTACTTCTGTGGTCTTACCAGCTGTTGTTTGTGCCAGTTAAGGTATATACAAAATGGGGCATTGCACTCTATTATGGGAATAATGAGTGATGAGTAGAGGGGCGCACTGACCTCTCTTGATCTAGAAACCCTTTCGTGATTAGGTGGGCTACATAGAAGGAATGTCTAACCACTTTGGCAATGTGATTATCAAAGGAGAGGTTACCATCTACCTGGGTCCCCAGGTCCCTAATTACATTTTCCATACCTAGTGAATTACCACCTATGTGGTAATTTGTGGGCACTTTGTTTTTTCCAAATGGGATGACTATGCATTTTTTGGCATTCAGCTTGAGGCCATGGTTTTGACACCAGGTATCTGTCTCTGTAAGACCCTTCTGGACGATGTCTGTGTCAGCCAGAGAGTCAATTATGGCCCCCAGTTTGCAGTCATCTGCGAACTTGGTCAGCCATAGTCCTCCCATGCTTGCCTGTACCTCAGAGAAGTATATACTGAACAGGAGGGGTCCCAGGACCGGGACCTGTGGGATGCCATTTGTGACTGGTTTAGAGTTGGACATGGCGCCCGCAACTCTGAACATGTGTGTTCTATCCGTGAGCCAGTTGGCCACCCAACTCGTGACATAGTGGTTAATGTTCAAGCTGGTAAGTTTGTCTATGATGCCAGAGTGGAAAATGGAGTCGAAGGCCTTAGTGAGGTCCAGGTAGGCTGTGTGGACTACCTTCCCTTCATCTATGGCCTTGGTAACTGTTTCAAATAAGTCAACTAGGTTTATGAGGCAGGATCTGCCTTTAACAAAGCTGAATTGGGTAGGGTTTAGTATCTGGAGGTTCCCAATGTCTCTGTTTTTATTTCCATGATAATTCGCTCCATAGCTTTGCAGAACAGGCTGGTCAGGCTTATAGGTTAATAGTTCCCAGGTTCTGTTGTGGCACTACCTTTTAGGAGTGGGATGACTGTTGCTGTACATCACTCTTTGGGTACATAGCCTGTGGTAAGGCTGAGTCTGAACAGTGAATTTAGGTGAGGGTTTAGTTCCTTTTTGAGCTCGTGTAAGACGCAGCTTGGGACACCATCCGGTCCCATTGATACTGTGTTCTTAGCTTTGGAGTGGGCTGTTTTTACCTGCATGACCGTGATATCTGGGGCTCTGCATTTTTCTGGGATAGACACAGGCCCTTTTGGGGGTGGGGGGAGTGAAGTTTGCACAAAACTTGTCCACCAGGATGTTGGCAATGTCAGTTGGTTCAGTGTATTATTTGCCATTTTGCAGTAGCTCAAAGCAAATCTGAGAGTTGCCACCTAAATGTTTGATATAGCTAAGAAGGCTTTGTGGTTATCTTTAGATTTCTTGGCAATTTTTCTTTAGAAACTGGCCTTGGATGATTTTATGAGCGATCGTAGTTTCTTGCTAATAATGATCAGTGATGCCTTTCCTTTTTGGAATTTTGCTCTATCATGTAGTAGTTTCCTCCTTCTATTATTTATCTTATTATGGCCAAGGACCACCAGACTGGTTTCCTCTTTTGGGAGGAGTGAGTCTTGGTTTTACTCGGGATGGCTCGATCCATGCATCCCTGTAGATGCTCATATAATGCACTTGTAAAGGATTCTGCGGATTGGATAGCATTATCCTGCAGCAAGTGGGCTTTGAAACTTTCCACTTCGGTCTTGAGAAGTGTGAAGTTTGCTTTTGAAAAGTTTTTCACAGTGGTTTCCTTGACTGGGGGTGGGGTCGCGATGTGGATGTCCAGTGTGATTACTTTATGAGCTAATCTTACCAGCGAGGGGTTTACCTCTGGTGTGGAACACTGATCCCCCATGTTGGTGATGATCAGGTCCAGTATGTTGTCACATCTAGTGGGCGTGGTGACCAGCTGTTCCAGGGCATTTGAGTTTATAAACTCTAGGAAGCATTGGGCAAAGGAGTTTGTACTTGAGTAATTCTCCCAGTCAATGTATGGGTAGTTGAAATCTCCTAATATCATGGTGTTTGGTAGGACCTTTATATTTTCCAGTGTTCTCAGGAATGCTCAGTGAGGGTCCTGAGACAAGGTAGGTGATCTGTAGCAGGCTATGATCTGATAAGCAGCTTTGCCCACTGTTAGTTGCACTTGGATGGTCTCCGAGGCCTCGTGCTGTGCCACTAACCTGGAGGTGTGGGTATCCTTTATGAAAATGGATGCACCCCTGCCTTTTGTATTTCAGTGTGGGTTTTGGGGCCGAAGCTCAGACAGATTGGGATTTCTTTAAGTGGAGCATGTCCAACAGCTCTGTGTTTGACATAGCTTTGTATGTTAGGCAGAGATCACCTCTGAGTAGGTGATATGCGACAGAGTAAAGCTGGAGTGTTTTGAGACGGTCTGTGTAGGGCATGTATTTGAGGCTGCTAATCCTCTTTGTGAGGTATTTCTGCGGGCTTTTCAGTTGTTGTAGATGTCTTGTGAGGTACATACCAAAAGGATCATTGTACTCTATAATGGATCTAATGAGTGATGAGTAAAGGGGAACAATGATCTCTTTTTTCTGCATGAGAAACCTTTTGTGATGAGGTGTGCCATGTTGAAGGATTTCCTGACTACTGTGGTGATATGATTATCAAAGGAGAGTCTACTGACCACCTGTGTCCCAAGATCTCTTATCACACTTTCAGTGTTAAGTATACTACCACCTGTGTTGTAGTTCATGGGTACAGAGTTTTTAACAACGGGGATGACAATGCACTTTTTGGCATTGAGCTTGAGGCCATGACTTTGACACCAGGCATCTGTCTCAGTGAGGCCCTTTTGTAGGATGTCCACATCGTTAGTAGTTTTGATTATGGCTCCTAGTTTTCTGTCATCAGGGAACTTAATTAGTCAAAGACCTTCTGTGTTAGCCTGTACTTCAGGGAAGTAGATTCCAAACCGGACAGAACACAGGACTGAACCCTGTGATACTCTACTTGTCACTGGTCTGAAGTCGGACTTGGAGTCTGCTACTTTCACAGTGTGGGTTCTGTCAGTGAGCCAATTGGCAACCCATCTTGTGACATAGGGATTTATACCTAGTTTAGTGAGTTTATCTATAATTCCAGAGTGGGGGATGGTGTGAAAAGCCTTGGCAAGATCTAGATAGGCTGTGTGAACCACCTTACCCTTGTCTATGGCTTTGGTGACTGCTTCAAAGAAGTCTATCAGGTTTAAGAGACATGATCTGCCTTTTACAAACCCAAAATGGTTGTAAATGGTTGTGGTTCAGAGTTTGGAGATTGCCATTTTCTTTGTTTATAAGTTCCATGATGATACATTCCATGGCCTTGCAGACCAGGCTCATCAGGCTAATGGGGCGCTAGTTCCTGGGGTCTGTGGTGGCTCCCCCCTTGTGTAGTGGGATAACCATCACTGTGAGCCATTCAGCAGGCACAAAGCCTGAGGTGAGGCTATGACTGAACATGGTACTTAGGTGTGGTGTCAGTTTGTTCTGTAGTTCATGTAGAATGCAGCCTGGGATGTTATCTGGTCCCATGGATGCTGTGTCCCTGGCTTTGGAGAGTGGTTTTTACCTGTGCAGCCGTGATGACAGCAACTTTGCATTCTTCCGGTATAGACATGGGCTCTTTCATGGGTGAAAGGGGGGTAAAGTTAGCACTGATCCTATTTCCTGGATGTTGGCAATATCAGTTGAGTCTGTATATTTAGTGCCATTGTGCTGTAACTCAGAGCAGATCTGAGTGTTGCCATTGAGATTCTTGACATAGCTATAGAATGATTTGTGGTTGTCTTTAGAATCAGTGGCGATTTTGTTTTCATGACTAGCTTTGGAGGATTTTATCAGGGATCTCAGCTTCTTACTGAGGCTGACCAGGGAGCTCCTCCCCTCATGGGTTTTACCCTCTTTTACAACAGTTTCTTCCTTCTGTTGTGCAGTTTGTTTATGGCAGGGGACCACCAGATTGGCTTCCTTTTCTTGGAGGATAGCATATTGGTTCTGTTTGGGATAGCATGATCCATGCACTCATGTAAGTGCTTATAAAGTGCAATTGTGTAGGATTCAGTAGTTGTAACTGTATTGTCCATCTGCATGGGTGTCCTGAAGTACACCATTTCTGTCTTAAGAAGCATGAAGTTGTCTTTGGAGAAATTTTTTAACATGGTTTCCTTAATGGGGGGTGGGGGCAGAATGTGGATATGTAGGGTAATTAACTTATGGTCAGATCGGACCAATGAGGCATTGACTTCAGGTGTGGAACACTGGTCACTCAGGACAAACTAAACCCTGTAACTAATACAAATAACCAAAAAGTGAGCTAAATGCTACTCATTGCCAGAAGTCTCAGCCTCCAGATGCACACACTCGAGGCACTTCTCAGTATGGAGAATATTGATATATGTGCAGTAAGGCTCCAGAAAGCACACCAGCACTACCAGGATACTACTCATTCCATACCTTCCAGCATCAGAACCTGGTTCATTGCACATAGGGTGGGGATGTATCCATATTCATCAAGGATACCTACACCTCTCTGTACATGCTGTCTACAGGATATGTATCCATAGAATGTTGCACAACAAGTGGGGCCACAAAAGACCCTTGGCATTCACGCTCTATGAACCCGATGAGTCTGATCTACAAGGAAATGGAGCCAATCATAATGGAAGTCAACAATAAATACATTGGGAACCTTCACACAATTGAGCACACCCAGTTTGGCTTCGTCAGATTCAGATCACACCTCCTAAACTGGGTGGATTTCTTTGAGACAGTTACCCAGGCTACAGATGATTGAAATGAGCTCCACACAGCCTACCTATACCTCGCTAAGGCCTTTGACACCATTCCCCAGTCAGGTATCATAGATGAACTCACAAACCTGGGCATGAATCCATACATCACAAGATGGATTGCAAACTGGCTCACAGATAGATCCCACAAATTAAGAGTTGCTGGCTACATGTCAGGCTCTACACTGTTAACAACTGGTGTCCTCCCAGGGTTCAGTCCTGGGGACCCTCCTGTTTGGTATAGACTTCTCAAAAGTACATGCCAACACAGGAGGGTTGTGGTTGACTAAGTTTGCTGAGAACTGTAAAGTGTTTGCCATAATAGATTCCCCAGATGACACAAATATTCTCCAGAAGGGACTCTATGATACAGATGTGTAGTGTCAGAATCATGGCCTCAAGTTCAATGTGGAAGAATGCATAGTAATCCCCTTTGGTGAAAACAAAGTACCCACAAACTACCACATAGATGTTACCCCCTTAAAACTGACACGGTAATAAGGGATCTGGGGACACAAGTAGATAGTCATCTTTCCTTTGACAACCATGTTGCCAAAGTGATTGGGGAAATCTTATGTGGCCCACCTAATCAACAAAGAGTTTGCATCAGGATCAAAAGAGGTAGTGGTGGCCCTCTACTCTTAAGTCATCAGACCCATCATTGAGTACAAAGCACCATTTTGGATGTACTCGACTACGCATATCCAGCAGCTGTAGAGACCACAGAGGTACTTCACCAAGAGGATTACTGGCCTCAAACAGTTGTGTTATGCAACACAACTGGTAAAACTAAATCTGTTCTCCGTTGCTTACTGCCTACTCAGAGGAACACTCTGCCTAACATACAGAGCCATGTCCAACACATAACTGTTGAACATGCTCCATCTACGGATAACAAAAGTGAGTCGCACTACACACTCCAGGGATATGAACCTCATCACAACAATGAATACAACATGCTGGTGGGATAGAGTACCATCCCAGACACTTGCCTTACTGTGGAACAGAGTCCCAATGTACATCAGACAGAACCCCTCACTGACACGCTTCAATAGGAATCTTGATGAGTGGATGGGAAACAGACAATTCATGCCAGGCATAACATCAGCAGCCCCACTAGAAAGGGGCTTAGGGTACTAACTATTAGAACTAGGGCTTGGGAGACTACCCAATGGGGTGGTGAAAGCTGCACAACTTGCCTAGGCTAATATATGCCTTTGTGAAGATAGTCTACTACATACCTATGAACCTATGTGACAGGTACATGTCTACAGATAGTAGATGTTTTCTTCATTGTACAGTCATGTTGTACAGCAGACACATGGACCACATACACTGTAATGCTTACAGATACTGGTGGCTGTTATGTACAGTGGGTGAGATGTGCACCTCATGTCTTTTGTGCCATTGGGATGTGTGCTGGGTGGGACAGTCCTGGATGGCTCCCTGTCATGGTCACCCTCTTACACACATCTCTGCCCATCCATCTTTGGCTTATTATACTGCGTTCCCCCTACACACACACACATATATATATATATATCTATATATCTATATATATATATATATATATATATATATATATATATATATATATATATATATATACATATATACATAGGTAGGTAATAGGCTATCTGCCTGAAGGCATATATTAGTATGGCTAGAGTGTGCAGCTATCACCACACATGGGGTTAGTTCCCTAGGCCTCTGTGTAGTAGAGCTGATGAAGTGATCCATGGTGTGACAGTTCAGTTTCACATACACTTTTCAAGGCTCCTCTGGAAGAGTGTCGGTTAGGGACTCGGCTTAATGTAGGTTGGGAGCCTGTTCCAAAGCAAGGGAAGTCTATGATTTAATAATGTATCCCTCCAACATGTTCTATTTCTTGTTATGATGATGATATCCCTAGAGCATGTGGCACAGTGAGCTTGGGTTTACTTCAGATAGTGCATATACATCAGTTCTGCATTGGACATGGACCTGTCTGTTGGGCAGAGATCGCCTAAGTAGACAGTATGCAACAGAGTACAAATTGAGTTAAATTCAGTCTTGCTGCATGGGGCAATTGTTTGAGGCCAGTAATCCTCTTGTTGAGGTACTTCAGTGGTCTTTCCAGCTGCTGAAGGTGCCTAGTCAGATTATTCGCAAGTGTTCTGTGATACTCTCTGATGGGTCTGATGACTGATGAGTAAGGGGAACTTCCTTTGACCTACATGCAAAGACCTTGGCAATTTGTGGGAACACATAGCATGATTTTCTAACCACTTTCTGAATGTGTTTCTGGAAGTAGAGATGACTATCCACGTGTCCATAAATCCCTTGTTATTACCTCCAAATTTAGGTGGTATTTGTATGACTATAGCTCGAGGCCATAATTTTGACACCACATCTGTCTGACTGAGACCTTTTTTAAGGATGTCTCTGTTGTCCCAAACATTGATTATGACAAGCTTTTTGCAGTCATCAACAAACTTTGCTAACCATAGCTCTTATGTGTTTGACTGTATTTCTGAAAAATATACACCAGACAGGAGGGGTCCCAGGACTGAGCCATGGGGGACAGCAGCTGTTACCAGCTTGAACAGGAGACCACAATTCTTACCTTGTGGGAATCTATCTGTGCCCCAGTTGGCAATCCATCAGATGACATATGTGTTTATGCACTGGTTGTTGATTTTGTAGATACAACATGTGTGTGGGATGTTGGAAAAGGGCTTTTCAAGGTCTATGTAGGCCATGTGGAGCTCATTTCATTGATGTATGTCCTGGGTGACTGCCTTGAAAACTGTCTAGCAGGTTTAGGAACCATGATCTGCCCCTGACCAAACAAAAATGGGTAGGGTTGGGTGCTTGTAGGCTCCCAGTAGCTCTGTTTATGAGTTCCATAATGATGGACTCCATGGCCTTGCAGATCAGGCTTATTAGGCTTATAAGACAATAGTTCCCATGGTCTATTGTGCACCAACACTTGTGGAGTGTGCCAAATGTTGCTGTAACCCATTCAACAGTTTTATATCCTGTACAGAGGGTGAGTCTCAACAGACTGTTCAGGTGCAGGGTCTGTTTGTTTTGGAGTTCACATATGACACAGCCAGGGAAACCATGTCATCCCATAGACACCATATTTTTAGGTTTGGATAGAGCTGTTTAACCATTGTATATATGATTTCTGGGTTTTCACAATCTCCAGGTATGGTAATGGGCTCTTTTATCAGTGAGAGGAGGGTAAATATGTGTGAACCTGTCTGACAAGATGTTGGCAATGCAGTCCAAAGATAAACCATGCAATGGTAAATAATGATAGTAGCATTTAACGTATCACAAATTTATTTTCCTAGAGCACGTTTTCGTCTCACCAACACGGGAAGCTTCTTCAGAAAATAAGTATTAAAACATACAAGACAAGTTTACACCTGAGTCTTAAGAAATTCAAAAAAGTTCCGCCCATAATCAATTCCATGCTGCTAACCAATCAAGAGTTCTCACAAAGTTAAAGGTACAAACAGCTGTGAGTGCTTAGTCGGACTAATCTAAACAGTTCAAATAAAATTCAGATAAATAGTACAAGAAAATCCAACATAAATCATCATGAAACAATACATAAAGTAATACGTGAAATATTAAATAAAATATAAAATGTAAAACGAGCATTTTACTATTCACTAAAATGACTAAGCTCTGGTGTGTGCAATGATCACAGAACTAGTATTGAAAGTCGTTGTGTAATTTATCAGTATGTGATAGACATGAAAAATAATAATAATGGGTCAAGTAAAAAGCTGTTGACCAACTAGTTAACTGTTTTTTATATAACTTGTTAACTGTTTTTTAAAATGTTCACAATGGTAAGCGACTTGAGACAAGTTTAATTTATCTCAAGACGCTCCTCAATTTCAGTAGGCATGAGATATTACAATTATCATTTAGTCCTGGTATACTGAAGGCATTCAATAGTAACTGCCACTCCAGTTCACGGCATTCTAATTGGATAGGAATAGGGCCACCTCTAATGTCCTGTCCTACCTGATCTATAGCTAAGAACTGGAAACAGTGACCAGGATTAACATTTATATGTTTAGCCAGAGCATTGTCACACTTATTTTTTGAAATAGCGTAAATGTACTCATAGATCCTATCTCGAAATCTGCGATCAGTCTTCCTCACATAGAAAGCGTTGCAAGATTTACACATAAGTAAACTAAACTTTTGAGTTACAGTCAAGTTTGTGTTTGATGAAATATTTTCTATTAGTTAACTCAAAATAGTTACTTCTTGTTGCATGTTTACACATACTGCAAGTGCCACATGGAGAAAAACCACTGGATCTATTGTTAGACTTGGATAGTTTTCGTTCCAAAAGACTTTTTAAGTTCGAACCTCTCCTGTAAATGATAACTGGTGAGGGACCAATTCTCTCTATTTGTGAGCTGTCCTTAGATAATAAGTACCAGTTCTTCCGTAACAGGAATTTTATTTGCTCACTGTCATTGTTAAATGAAGTTATAAAACTGTGCCTATAATAATGACTAGTAGCTGTTTGTACTGTCTTAAAACTTGTTCTATTAACTGGGCTAAAATGGCTGTTCAAGGAATAGGTGTCATTATTTTCCTCAAATGCTAATGTCTGTACTATATTAGAACCTCTAGAGTCAGGGAGAATGGGTTTTAATAAGCCCAACTCTCGCTTGTTCCTTACTTCTGAAATTAATTCTTGTATAAGATAGACTGGGTAACCCCTTTTGACAAACATGCTTTCCAACAGGTCACATTCTCCCAGGAAGTCGTTGTCAGTAGAACACATTCTGGCTGCTCTGACCAGCTGGCCCTTTACTATAGAATGTTTCTGTTTGAAAGGGTGCTAGCTAGAAAAGTGCAAGAATGAATTACAGTACGTTGACTTCCTAAAAATGGTGGAGTATAGTTTGTTGTCAGGACCTCTAGTCAATTTAACATCTAAATAATCCATACTAGTTGTACCGAAATGATGTGTAAATTTAAAGAACATGGTGGTAGAGTTTAAGTATTCAATAAACTCATCAGCATCTTTTTTGTTGCCTCTAAAGATGACAAGGATGTCATCCAAAAATCTTGTATAGTAAACCAATAATTTTGATATTTCTGGTTTGTCAAGTATAAAACGTTTTTCCCAATAGGCGACAAATAAGTTTGCCAGACTCACTCCACAAGGGGAGCCCATTGCTACCCCTTGTTTCTGTAAGAAAAACTGGTTATTAAAAGTAAAAAAGTTGTTAGTAAGAATGATGTCCAGTAGTTCTGTTGCCACATAGATGTCATTATCAGGGACATTCATCTGTTGTAGCATTAGGGTAATCCACTCAATTGCTTCCATATGAGGAATGGAAGTATATAAATCTACCACATCAATAGTCAAAAAGTTAGAATAATGGTCTAGGGTTAAATTATTGAGACTCTCCAATAATGACCATGAGTCTTTACAGATTTGTGGTATTCTTTTCAAATATTTTTGAAGGATGGAGTCTACTAGTTTAGCACTAGGATATGTTAGAGATGTTCTACCATCAATGAGAGGTCTCATTGGTGGATTCAGAATATCTTTGTGGATTTTAGGGATTCCGAACATGATGGGTAACTTTGGGAACGGGATATTAATATAATTATAGGTGTCTAAATCTATTTTAGATTCAATAAATAAATCCCTAAAGTAGCCTTTTACTCTCCTCTGTGCTACATTGTATTCATTCAAAGAAGCTTTTACATAAGCTGTATTGTCGAGGACTGCCTCCATTCTGTTAATGTATTCATTAGTGTCAAATACAACTAAGCCACCCCCTTTGTCTGGCTTGACACATCGAACCATACTTGATCTAATCAGGTGCAGTTCGTCTTGTTGTTCAGCACTGATATTGTGAGGTTTAGAATGGTAACTTAACCTACTTGTGTGTACCATACTTCTTATATCAAGTTCACAAACACTTTCAGATATGAGTAATAGTGGGTGTAGTGGTGGATTGAATGTACTTAAAGGTTTTAGTGACCCATGGAAAGTGTCATGGTCGCCTAACAGAAAAGAAAGATTTAATTTTCTGATAAAGCAAGCGAGAGTTGGGCTTATTAAAACCCATTCTCCCTGACTCTAGAGGTTCTAATATAGTACAGACATTAGCATTTGAGGAAAATAATGACACCTATTCCTTGAACAGCCATTTTAGCCCAGTTAATAGAACAAGTTTTAAGACAGTACAAACAGCTACTAGTCATTATTATAGGCACAGTTTTATAACTTCATTTAACAATGACAGTGAGCAAATAAAATTCCTGTTACGGAAGAACTGGTACTTATTATCTAAGGACAGCTCACTAATAGAGAGAATTGGTCCCTCACCAGTTTTCATTTACAGGAGAGGTTCGAACTTAAAAAGTCTTTTGGAACGAAAACTATCCAAGTCTAACAATAGATCCAGTGGTTTTTCCCCATGTGGCACTTGCAGTATGTGTAAACATGCAACAAGAAGTAACTATTTTGAGTTAACTAATAGAAAATATTTCATCAAACACAAACTTGACTGTAACTCAAAAAGTTTAGTTTACTTAGCGATGTGTAAATCTTGCAACGCTTTCTATGTGAGGAAGACTGATCGCAGATTTCGAGATAGGATCTATGAGTACATTTACGCTATTTCAAAAAATAAGTGTGACAATGCTCTGGCTAAACATATAAATGTTAATCCTGGTCACTGTTTCCAGTTCTTAGCTATAGATCAGGTAGGACAGGACATTAGAGGTGGCCCTATTCCTATCCAATTAGAATGCCGTGAACTGGAGTGGCAGTTACTATTGAATGCCTTCAGTATACCAGGACTAAATGATAATTGTAATATCTCATGCCTACTGAAATTGAGGAGTGTCTTGAGATAAATTAAACTTGTCTCAAGTCGCTTACCATTGTGAACATTTTAAAAAACAGTTAACAAGTTATATAAAAAACAGTTAACTAGTTGGTCAACAGCTTTTTACTTGACCCATTATTATTATTTTTCATGTCTATCACATACTGATAAATTACACGACGACTTTCAATACTAGTTCTGTGATCATTGCACACACCAGAGCTTAGTCATTTTAGTGAATAGTAAAACGCTCGTTTTACATTTTATATTTTATTTAATATTTCACGTATTATTTTATGTATTGTTTCATGATGATTTATGTTGGATTTTCTTGTACTATTTATCTGAATTTTATTTGAACTGTTTAGATTAGTCCGACTAAGCACTCACAGCTGTTTGTACCTTTAACTTTGTGAGAACTCTTGATTGGTTAGCAGCATGGAATTGATTATGGGCGGAACTTTTTTGAATTTCTTAAGACTCAAGTGTAAACTTGTCTTGTATGTTTTAATACTTATTTTCTGAAGAAGTTTCCCGTGTTGGTGAGACGAAAACGTGCTCTAGGAAAATAAATTTGTGATACGTTAAATGCTACTATCATTATTTACCATTGCATGGTTTATCTTTGGACTGCTTTGCTCCCTTCGCACATTTGTTTTGTATCCACGGAGTTTTACTTGATTCTTCTTGTTCACAAGATGTTGGCAATGTCAGTCATGTACATGTATTCATTTACACTTTGCGCTGACTCAGAACATATATGAGTTTACACTGATATTTATGACATAGCAAAAGAAAGCTTCATAGTTCTCTATGGACTCTTTGGCAATATTTTTGCCAGAATATGGCTTGGATAATGTTAGGAGTGTTCATTGTTTCTTGATGATACTGATCAGAGATTTATTGATCTTCTTTGGATTTTCACTTGCTTTGAACAACTGAAGTACTTGTAGTACATAGTTTGATTATGACAGGGATCCAATATATTATATGGGTCTGTTTTCATATCACTGTGTGCGCAAGGCAGGATTGGTGAATAGTGACAAGTGTCTGGAGTAAGAACTGCAACTGCCAGATATGTGTGGCCCACTGCTGTACTCAGACATGGCCTAAGTATGTAAGCATGCCCAGTATGACCTTTCAGTATATTGTTGACTGACATTTGCTTCATTTATTTGTGTGTGAGCATGCCCAGTATGATTTGTCAGTATGTTGCTGACTGAAATTTGCTAAATTTGTTTAAGTGTGTGAGCATGTCCACTATGGGCATATATACTATATGTGTGTGAAAAATCAAGTTGCTTTTTACTTCAAGGCTCATCTTTGTGTTGTACATCAACAAGAAGCATGCTGTGCCTGCAGGGCTTCCATGAGTCAATTTGCAGAGACTTAGCATTTCTACATACAGGGGTGACAGCTTTTATTTGTACATTTCTACCCAGTGGGGCACACCTGATTGTTACTGCGGGTGTACATAGGATGACGGGTACACCTGACACTTATACACATTTGCTAGGCCTGCACTGCTATGTCAGGTACTCCATTTCAGTCTGTACTGCTGCCTATTGTACTGGCTTGAGGCATACCACTGTACTACAGATCTTAACTTCTAATTACACGCATATTAGTTTGTGACTTCATAGCCTACCCAACCCACATCACACTGCTTGGCCTGCTGTTAGCTGCCTGCATAGGCCTGGGGGGAGGTTACTCATATGCCTCTTCAGAGGGCATGATACAGCATTTGTTTGTGTTTGTGATTGTCTACAATTGTCCTGCTGGCTGTGACTGTTAGGTATGTGACCCCCCCACAACTGGTATGTATGAATGACTTAAGTTGTGTCTGTGCCAGTGAAATGCTGTCATGGCTTAGTGGTTCAGTACTGTGACTATAGTGCACAGTATCCTGAGGTCAAGCCCTGTCACTGCTTTTTATTTTCCTGCTAGGCAGACCTGACTGGTTAAGGAACAGTAAAGCAGGTGTGAGCATGTTTACCCGACTTTGCTCATCTTTGCCCAACTTTGCCCAACTTTGCTCGACTTTGCCTAACATTGCCCAACTTTGCCCGACATTGCACTGGTTAGCGCGGTGTGCAGCTACGTGCAATTGTATTTAAATATGCTCAGTACTGGTAAATTTTGCTTAGCAGTTCTTTATATTGCTTAAAATAGGGACTCATGCCTCAGGTGGTGCTGCAGGGCTGCCTATGTCGGATGCACATATTACACTCCCTATACATGTTTGAAAACAGGTAGTGTCAAGTTAGGCATCCTTTTTGCTGTATGTGTGAGTCAGAGAGAGGTGTCATTTCCAGGGTTCCTACTGAGTCAGTGTACGTGCTATACATTGCCTCTTTGCCAAGGCCAGGGCATACTGGGCACGCCTTCTTCTGCCTACTGGGGCAGGCTCAGGTTGTTCCTCCTGTGAGTCATGCTGTGCCTGTGCAGGCCTTGGCAATGATGGTGGGCTGTTTGGCCCTGCCCCATGTTGTTCCTGCTGCAGATGTTTCTTCAGGATCATATTGTGTAGCATAGAACATACAATGACAAGTTGGGTACATGTAGTTGGTGAGTACTGCAAGGCTCCACCAGATGTGTCCAGGCACTAGAACCATGACTTGAGCATCCCAAACACATGCTCAATTATGTTTCTTGTTTGTGCGTGTGTCTCATTATGGAGTTCTTGTTCGGGTGTGTGTGCATTTCTGATGGATGTCATCAGCCATGGCTCCAGTGCGTATCCAGCATCCTCCACTAGGTGACCATCCGGGATGTCCCCATTGGCAAATCTCTGATACAGCTGCATCAGATGCCAGATGTGGGAATTGTGATAGCTTCCAGGGTAGTGAGCACACACATTCATTATTATGCCCTGGGCATCACACACGACCTGGCAGTGGCAGTTGATGGAGGGGAAGCCCTTGCAGTTGATGTAGACCCTACACCGTTCATCGGGTGGTGCTTTGATGTGTATCTGCGTGCAGTCTATTGCACCCACTACCTCAGGGTATTCTGCTATTTGGTGGAAAAGACGCATATTGCTGGCCAATGCCTTACGGGAATTGGGGAAATATACGTGCTCACCGATATGTGCTGACATGGCATCCAGGAACTAGTGCAGTACCCTGGATGCTGATGCCTGTGAAATCCCCATAATATCACCAGTTGGTCTCTGGAAGGTACCTGTAGCTAGTATTCTTAGGCCAACACATACGTTGGTATCCACTGGGATGGGTTCCCCTCTGTTGGTTCTGTGTGTGAGGTGTGGCCGGCACAGCTCAACGATTTTCTGCAGGAGGTCTCTGTCCACCCTATAGCGCTCCACTATCTCCAGCTCATGTAGCCCCTGGTAGGTTACCCTATGTCTGTACACTCTTCTCCCTCTCCTCACTGTGGGTTGCTCAGCAGCATTCACAACATCACCACCCTCAGTACCTTGCACATGTTGGTTTATGATAGCAAGAGCAGCCCCTAACATTTTGTCTGACTTTAAAGTTTTTAAGCTTTCCCTCTTTGTATACTGCAGTGTTGCAGAGTTCTTGGGAAAAAAACAGGGAAGAATGCTGTTTGCAGAGTTTTAAGTGCTGGGCTGGGCTAGTCTGCTGCCTGTGTAATTGGCTGATTCTGATATATTTCACCTGGCAGCTCTGCTAGTTCTTCTTGGTTAACTTCCTACTATTTATTTTTCTTCCTTTTCCCTATCTGTTTCCGCCCGGGGCAGCGCCACGCAAATGAGCGCACACACGTGCACATGCGCACACAAGCTGTGTGCACATTTGCAGGAAATTTCAGATATTTTCACGGTGTGCACCTTTGGTTTCTGGTTTTCAAAAAGGACAACTGTAGACATGCCTCTTGCAATTCTGAGCAACTCAGGGCAAACACAAGACACTGTACTCCAATTAGCTTACAGCCTTTCTGACACACCCCCTCATGATGTTACTTATATTCTACTCTAGTACACACCTACTCCTACACTTACACTATTGGGACATGGTTCACATGCTGGGGAAAGTTGGGATTCACTATCCTTATCCTCATTTGCATAGGATTGCCTACTAATGCATGGTTACATCTCTCACACTGAGCTTCCCCCTCTTGGCAACCAGTACTCAGTGGCCATGTTGTCTTCAGCCTGCCATTCACCTGCATGACAGGATCATCTTTTTAGTGAAAATGGCTGTTTTTGGCTATTTTTAAATTATTTTCTTGTTTTTTAAAGCGCCGCACATTTGCGTGGTGTTGCGCTACGCTTAAACATAGGAGATCGGGGGAAAAAAGTTAGATTTTAATAATTTTAAACATTTATAAATGCCAATGGATTTATATTTGGCCATTGGCATGCTTGCTCAACTGTATGCATCCTTTATTTGGAGCTGTCATAGCTCCCTTTAGCTATTTGCAGAACGGTACTTCGTTACCAACGGAGTACATTTCTGCAGATAACACTAATCTTCCACAGACAGGTTAGTGTTTCCTGGATTGCAAATTTACCTCATTTGCATAGCTTTTAGAGGCAAATGAGGTAATTTGCATACCATGATGCTGTCCGTGCAAGAGTAGCTTTAGCAGCTCTCGTGCACGCCCCTGCAGCTGTACCTGGATCGCACGGCAGACGTATTGTCTCAATGAGCTCCTACTCCCTTCTTGCACTCCGTGTAAGCTTTCATAAATCCGGCCCAGTTAATTTAACAGTTTGGCAATTACATAAATAATACAGAATTACCTACCCATGCTAACACAGCATAATTACAACTGAACACTCAAAGTCACATCATGCTTCCTGCCTGCCCAAAAATATCAATGCTTTAAACATGGCTGTGTACTTTTAGACTTCTGTGTTCCAAAGCAATTTTTAAAATAATTTTGTGTACAAAATGCTGCAAAAAAATGAGCATTGTTTCTCACCTTTAGGCATGATCTTTAATCCACTGATTTTAATATGTAATTTGTTTTTTGTATAGACCAATTCAACTACCCTTTTTAATATCTATACATATATATATATATATATATATATAGGTCTACCTGATAACACCGACACGCCAAAACGCCGACAACGAACTAACCGACATGACAAAACAGAAAGTTCAAAAACACGAAACTTCACATGCCCGACAAACCACAATCCCGACAATCAACAAAACAAATAACTTTCCCGAAAAACACACGCACAACACAAGCACACCAAAAACCTTACAAACCTACACTAAACCTTACATACACAACTATATATGCACTAACCTTAACTCAAACCCTAACCCTAAGGTCCATCACTATCCACACTTACCTTACCCGCACCCTAACCCTAACTCACTTAATCTGTCCCTAACCCTTAAGTCCATCACTATCGCACACTTACCTTACCCGCACCCTAACCCTAACTCACTTAACCCGCCCCTAAACCTAATGTCCGTCACTATCGCACACTTACCTCACCCGCACCCTACCCTAATGTCCGTCACTATCACACACTTACCTTACCCACACCCTGACCCTAACGTCCGTCCCTATCGCACACTTACCTTAACATGTCGGTGTTCTCAGTGTCGGGATTATCAACTGTTGGTCTTCTCTGTTGTCGATCTTCCGATGTCGGTTATCTTGTTGTAGTTCTTCTCAGCTTTCGGCGTTATCAGGTAGACCCATGTATATATACATATATATATATATATATATATATATATATATATATATATATATTTACACATGCACAATAATCATAATAATGTAGCTTGAGGCCATGTCTATGCAATCACTGTGACACTAGCACATCTACAACTTTGACTATTTATGGGGAAACTGTGACCTGCATCCCTTAGCCTAAAGCGACTTTTGCCTTGTTTCAATTTAGAATTTATATTGCATTTGAAACATTAGGAACACCTATATATTCCAAGGCATTCTTTAAAACATTTTCCTGCATATTATTCTTGGGTCATGGGCTAATTCACTGCAAAGAAACTGGAATAAAGAACTGCAGTATCTGTGGCTTACCAAGAAATAGCAAATCCATAAAGTAACTCATTTGGTATGCTCTGCACAGGTACTTGGAGGTATGACTGAAGCATATATTGACATTAAGACTGCTATTGTACTAGATTAGGTTAAATTATTTTACTACTAGCAACTGCATATAAATTAATTAAGGATTTGAAATTTCAGGACAAAATTTTGCTTTCAGAGTATTGGGTAAAAAAAATAACAGTAACAGATAATCAGATATTAAAAGCAATTGATATAACTAGGAAATCAGTTTCTTTTCAAAAACTAATGTACACGCAATTGATGATTTGGAACAATGCATATTACACACATCTTAGATTACATAAATTTAACCCTAGGAATTCTCCAATTTGTCCATACTGTGCAGATCAAACAGCGGATCTTCTTCATATGTTCTGGAGTTGTAAATGCGTATATAAACTTTGGAACTCTCTTAAAGTACAACTGCAAAAGATGGGTTATCAAAGTTCTACACTGTCATGGGAATTTATGATTCTACACATTCCTCCAAGAGAGCTTTCCAGATCGCAAACTATTATTTGTATGAATATTTTTTTGCTGATGAAACTCTATATAGCCACAAATTGGCTAGAACCACATAAGACATCATGGAATAATTTTAAGCTTGTGGCTATAAAGCATATACTAGCACATAAATTACTTCTGAAACAAACTAACAAAAATATTAATAACCCGAAAATATGGGAAGAGGTCTTCAATATTATATTAGCATGACACTGATTTTAGGAATATATTAAATATAGGAAGCATTTCATGTAGATATTGTATAAATGGTTTGTAGTAGTTATAGTGTATTATGTGTGTGATGTTTATTGTATTTTTGTAATGTTTTTGGAAAATATATTTCAATAAAAATTTATTATGGAAAAAAAAAATTATTTTACTACTGCATGACCACACAGGCCTATAGCAAGTTAGATAAAAGTTAAATTATGGTGCCTGAAACCACAGATAACACAAGTTTATAATAGTTAGACCCAGAATGATATACATCACTTACAAAAATCCTGTATTTTCAGCACTGTTATAAAAGTCTGCATATATACTTACACTTCAAACCTCCATCAGTAATTTCTGGCCTTAACTCTCATGCCTTGAGTGAAACTAACCAAAAGCAGGTAATAAATCTCAAAACTACTTTTAAGATTAGTTACATACAGCCAACATAAACATAATAAGGAACAAGGAACAGATGGCGTTCTAGAAGAATACAGACAGGAAAGCATAAACATATTCTGTCAATACTTTCCAACAGAATAGAAATTTTGTACTATGTCTCCCTGATATTCAGCTTGTTGAAGCCTTAAATCAGATTGGAAACACATACTGAAACTTCAGCATAAAAAAAGAAAACTTAAAAAAAGCATTTTGTGTGTGTGTGGGGGTGGGATCCCTCTTCACCTCTCTGTGGAGAACTCTGCATGCCACCTTGTTACTGAAATATACTGACTCCGTGGTTACACAATCATGTGGAAAAGTGACAAGATCTCAGACAGGCTTTTCACTGTTAGCTCACAAATAGAAATCACCACACTGGTGCTTTTTTGAAGAGGACAAGAATCACTGAGTTGGAAACTTGAGAGCTTAACTGAATGAGCTGAAGTCTGGTACAATGAGAACTTTAGAGGTAGTCCAGGATCATTTATCCTAAATCTTAAATCAGGCCAAACCTTTTTGGACTTATATGGGTCTGTAATTCTACTTAATGTGAATTACATCTAAAACTCCATACCAACAGGCAAACTGAATTTTTTCTCATCAGTTTATTCAGGATTATATTGTTTATTCGGTACACTAAACATACTGCAAACATTAAAAAAATAAATCTAGGACATCAGAGCTTAGCTGAACATGGCTGCTTTACTTGCTGCTTGAACATAAAAGTGCAGTCTACAGAACTGTGTGCATGTAACATACATGCACTTTCAGTGGATTCACTTTAGAACATTCAAAGCCATAACAATGAAATTCAAAACATTGAGACCAAAATCTTGAAAATTCAAAACATTGAATCCCATAATACTGAAAACACGTGGGAAATCAGCATGTACTATATTCCAGCACAACTAGGTACAGAAACAAATAAAAAAACAAACCATATTACACTTCTTCAACTATAGTTGATATATTTAAGTAGCAGGAGGTGTGGGGGGGCACAGGCACAGCCCCCCACATGGTGGGTGCAGGGTGGCTTGCCCCCCCTGCTTGTAGTTGGAGAAGTATAATATGGTTTGTTTTTTATTTGTTTCTGTATGTAGTTCTGCTGGCATATGTTAAATGCTGATTTTCTATGTATTTTCAATGTTATGGGATTCAATGTTTTGAGTTTTCAGTGTTATGAGTTTTCAAGATTTTGGTCTCAATGTTTTGAATTTTAATGTTATGGGCTTTCAATGTTCTAAACTGAATCCACTATCAGCACATATATTATCCTTCCTCCCCACTTGCATTCAGTCTTAGAAGAGGTATATATACCGATTAGATTAGCAGTATGCACCAAATTTACTTCAGCAGAACTGAATTCATGCTTGGTCAGCTGTACAGTACATTTAAGAATAATAAATATAGACATAACATAAATATAAATAAATATAAATAGTTCAGTGCAATATCCACATCTAGCATTGTTATATAACATCTCACTTGAACACAAAGGATATGCAGTCCTTCTCGTAACATTTGTCTTTCTGAACATTTTCTACCATACTTAGATTTTTTCATCAGCTTCATAGTGCTTAAAATAAGCATCTGTAACCTGGCAGTATGTTTTTTACTACTCAGTTATAGCACACATCCTATCCTGTAGTACCTTTGTATGGGGGGGTCTGACTTTCCCAGAGTGAAAAAGTCTGACTGTTGATGTTGCCATTGTATCTCTGATGAGTTTGCCCTCACAATGTCTTTCAGGAATGCTTCTTACACACTTTTTCCCATTGCTGCCTGATGATCATTAGCTCCCTCTCATCCACTTAGTGCATTCATTCCTCATCACAGGGATGTGACACGACAGGGAAAAGCTATCATTAAGACATCAATCAGAGGTGATTCATGCATTTTTCTTTATGTCATAACTCCCACACATGCTGATGAAAGTAGGGTGAGTAAAAAGTTGACAGTACTGAGCATTCCCTCACTTTTGCAAGGATATATGGCAGCAAGCGATCTTGTCCACCAACTTTTGAGCATGGCAGGTAGTTTCCATAGTCTCCGCCAGAGGAATCTGACCTCATTGTCTGCTCCGTGACCATGATCTTGCCCTCTTCTAAGACAGATGTGAGTGAGCTATACCCCTACTCTCCTCTGCCTTCCTGCTAAGTTCCTCCAGTGCAGGTGCCAGAAATTAAACTCTAGCCATGAGTCATCGTTAAGGCTCCTTTCCTCTCTGCCACAGATTCGGGCTGTCCCACAAGAATGCTGGTTTCAGTCGTATATATGGAAATATATGTTTAACTACTTTTCTCAGTGTCTGCTCTGGAACTTTATTGCAATATCCAGGCTTCTCTGGTTACTGCAGGACATCCTCTCTTTTATGGCTATGGTGTAAGATATCTAACTTTCCCTGGCCATGGGCTGGATCAGCTGACTGTTCTGAAACAAGCTACTAGTCAGAAATCTTTATCTGCCTGGCTACTGATTCCATGCTGTCATGTTGGAAATTCAACATTAGGTGCACATATCTTCTCCAGATGTCTTTTGTAGAATCCACTGAATACATACCAATTTACTTGCAAAATATTGTTTGGGTATCATTCTTATATTAGGTTTGCCATTTGCCAGTACATAACGATAAGTCAAATTATCTCTCTTTTTGGCTTGTCATGTATTTGTAAAATTCCTTCTTACCATATTTTAAAATACTAGGCTTCAATGAGTTTATCTATTTATCTGTTCATATTTTAGCACTGGATGAAATACTGACCCATGTGGCCTTTTTTCAAACTCAGCTTGCAAGTATTTCTGGTTAATTGACTTGTCCAGAGTTATGTACTGTAGACGAATGGATAGATTCAAACATTGGATTACAGTAAGCAGCTTATTAAATGCTCATAGTCTCAAACTTCTTCAATGATGGCCAGATGAAGGGGCAAAAAGCTGAGTTCTGTTTTCAAGTTTCGTTTCAGAAATAGCATGACTAGTGTGTATTTTAAACAAGAACAGAAAATTATGCAATTTTGCTGCAATGTTTTTTTTTTTTAATCTAGCCTTATGTCTTTCACAGTATACTTCTCAACTTCTTTGAGCAAGAACTCTGGACAAAGCCAAAAATAATGTGGGGAGAAGCTAAGGCCCAAAATCGGTGATAATTTTTTTTTAAATAATAAAGAAGTATGAAGCTTTAATGTGTGGCATTATTGACTCACTGTAATTCTCAACAATTTACCTTAAAAGTAAAAAAAATCAAGGAACAAGGCAAACTATGAAGCATATTGGGGATATTCTGCAAAATCAGGGACATTTGAGAGTTATGCTTTCACTGCCTTTATAAAGTGTGTTTATTTATTTTTTTTTTTTTACAAAATTATGCATGGTTAGTTAGTGAGGAAATAAAAAAACAGATGGTTAATCTGTTTTTGAAAAGCATTTTTTGACTCTTCTGTTGAGAGCTGTGCCTCAGTGTCCTTCACAGTTTGCTCAAGTGAACAATTCCTTATGTACATTATTTCCCAATTTGAAATGAAATTATCTTAAGAACACTTTGAATGTCTGAATTCACACTCATACATAAATCCACTGACTTTCTTATTTTTGGATTGTGAGCCATTGTCAGTTTTTTTTCTTTCTGCTTTTCCTCCTCTGCTTTGTTGATAAACAAGCTACGCCCGATTTGACTAATACGCATTTGCTTTCTAATAGAGTAGACCAAGAAAACCTCTGGGATTACAGCTCTGAAGGGGTCATCATGCAATTAGACATTGGAGAGTTTGTAACTCCCACCATCACACTGACAATGACAACATTATTTGTAATCCAACTTCACACTTTGATGGTGATGAGAGGAGTTGTGTCACCTCAAGGACTGCCTATGCCTCTCAGCCCATGCATAAGAGTTCCCACTACACATACAGATAAGGGCTACCATCACTAGCTTGTTTGGCCATGCCCTTCACAAACAGTCAGTTTTCACATCATTAGTTGCCTCTGCTCTCCAGGTAAGGTTCCCCCATTGGAATGAGCCAGCCAGGAACCGCCACCCCTCACCTTCTGAATTGGCACACCAATCCTCCTTGACTGTGCTGTCAAATGCTTAAGTCACAATCAAACCCAGATCACCTGGGCTATAGTCAGCACATTATTCTTCTATGCAGGCTATGGACTTTTGTCAGGTATGACAATATCAAGTGTTAACAAGTCACCAGAGTACAGACAATAATTCACTAATGGTTGTATTTGCTGTCTTGGTCAATATAATAATTTTAGGAAATTTGCAAAAATCATCCCAATACATAAGATATGTGGTTTGTTTAAAATGAAAAAAAAAAAATAGTGCCCACTCAACTCCTTGGTTCATCTGCTGCTGAGTGTGCTAGAATGATTCACTGTTAAGGTGTGCATTTTCATATAGCACAGCCCTGCACTGCTCATTCTGCTTGGATTGAGATTTTTTTTTTTTTTGCCAATACATTTTGAATGATGTTAATAAATGTAGTACTCAATTTGTAGGACTGGTGTAGAACAGAAGTCATACTTCATACAATGTGTTATTTACAAAATTCCCATAAGGTAGAGGAATGCCTGCGTGATGCACTGTGTGCCTAGAATGGGTCAAATATTGAGAAGTTATGCAAAGGAATATGGACATCATTGTAAGCCCTTTGCAAAGTACTGCATCATGGATTAAAGTACATCCTCCAGAGGCTGTAATGTACTGGCACTTGACTTTGAGCTAGTTGAAACAAAAACTAAAATGAGCACACTGATTACATTGAAAATATGATATCAGCATGACATGGCTGAGCATAGGATCATAGGATCATAGGAAGTTACTAGGCTAATGGCACTGGGGCCCTTACAAGCCTAGCCAAGAATGTGTTTCCAAACAAGAAACCTCAGTCAGCACCTGTCACCCCTTTCAGTGGGGGACTTAGGTGGAACCTCTTGGAGAAATTTGTGGTTTTTCATGGACTCATCAAGGCTGCATTTGAAAAGGGTCAGTGAGGTACTCTGTTTGATGTGGATGAGATGTCTATTCCAGAGACAGGGCAGCCTCTGGGAGACAAACCTGTCTCTCCAGCAGGTTTTGTTGATGACACATATTAAGTTTAGGTCTTTCAAGTAGGTAATGTGCAAGGACTTAGACTTTTGGATATGGAGCATCTCTAGTAGGTCAGAGTCTGATATTGCCTTGTAGGCGAGACACAGATCACCACTGAGCCATCTGTAAGATACCGAATAGAGTGATAGTGATTTGAGCCTGTCTACATAGGATAGGTGTTGAAGGCCATGGATTCTCTTTGTGAGGTATTTCTGTGGCCTTTCCAGTTGTTACAAGTGTTTTGAGAGGTACATGCCAAATGGGGTGTTATACTCAATTATTGGCCTAATGAGGGAGGAGAACAGAGAGGTAATAACCTCATTTTTTCTGGCTGCAGTCCATTTACTTATGAGATGAACCAAGTAAAATGCTTTTCTGACCACTGCCGCTGCATTATGGTGGAATGAATTGTTGTCAACCTGAGTGCCCAGGTCTCTCACCACAGGTTGTGTGCTTAGGGGGTTGCTGTTGATGTGGTAATCAGTAGGAGCCATGTTTTTGCCAAATGGTATGATAATACATTTTTTTTGCATTTAACTTAAGACCAGTCATTTGTTGCTGTGAGACCCTCTTGCTGTATATTAACATCATATGGGGAGTCAGTGACAGCACCCAACTTACAGTCATCTGCCAACTTGGTCAGCCACAGGTCTTTTATCTTTCCTGGTCCTCTGAGAAGTAACTGCCAAACAGTAGAGGTCCCAGGATATATCCCTGGGGAACACCACTAGTGACAGGTCTGCTGTCAGAGGTGGAGACACTTACTTTGACTTTGTGGGTCCTATCGGTGAGCCAGCTGGCCACCCACCTGATGAGATAGGGATTTACACCGAGTTGTGTTTGTTTTTCAATGATGCCCGAATATGGGATTGTGTCAAAGTCCTTGACGGTTTACTATTAAAATTTCGAACGGCACTCCGTCAACTGTACTATAGTTGAACACGGAAGTTCGAAAATGATAATTGCGAACTCAAAAAAACAATCTAGGAATGGGTTTTAACATGGGTCGAGGTAGGGGAGATGTTTGTAGTTCAGAATAATACTGAACACCTACCTCGACCCATGTTAAAACCGTTCCTAGATTGATTTTTTTACTTCGACATTCGATGTTTTCGAACTTCCGTTGCTGACTATAGCACAGGTGACGGAGTGCCGTTCGAAATTTTAATAGTAAACCATCCTTGACCAAGTCAAGGTGAGCTGTATGTACTGACTTTCCCTTATCCAGGGTATTGGTGACAGTCTCAAAGAAGTCAACCAGGTTCAACAGGTAAGATCTGTCCTTGACAAATCTGAACTAGGTGGGGTCAAGTGTTTACAGATTGCCTATGTCCTTGTTTATGAGATCCATAATAGTATGCTCCATGACTTTACAGATCAGACTTGTCAAGCTAATAGGGAAATAGTTTCCATGGCCAGTAGTGGCACCACTTTTGTGCAAGGGGTGACAATGGCAGTTTTCCACTCTGCTGGAATGAAGTCTGTACATAGGCTGTGGTGAATAGGGTGCTCAATGATGAAGCTAGTTCTTGCTGGAGATGATGCAGAATACAGCCTGGGATACTATCAGGTCCCATGGAAGCTGTGTTTTTTACCTTGGATAGGACCTTTAACACTTGATCTATGGAGATGTGAGGTGCAGGACAAGTATCAGGGATGCTGAATGGGCCTTTGGGGGGATAGGGGGTAATGTTTGTGCTGAACCTATCTGCTAGCAGGTTTACTAAGTCAACAGTATCAGTATAAGTGGTACCATTAAGTACTAATTCAGAAAAAAACTGGGCTTTGCCATAGAGGTTCCTGACATAACTGAAGAAGGCTTTATGGTTTCCCCTTTGTTTCAGAGGCTAGTTTTAATTCATAATTGGCTTTGGAGGTTTTTAATAGTAATATAATTTGCTTGTTGAGGCTGAGGAAGGAGTTATTCCAATTTGGAATTTGTTCCTTTTTACCCTTGGACAACAGTTGCTTCCTTTTGTTGCAAAGCCTGTTGACAGAGGATGTCCACGAGACAGGTTTGTGTTTCCTTGAAGAGCGGGTTTTAGTACTGTTGGGTATGGCTGAGTCCATGCAGTTGTGCAGGTGCTTGTATACAGCATTGGCATACTGTTCAGCATAGTTGTCTGCATCCTCTGAGGGGGGCAGAAGTGTGAAGCTACTAATACCCTCCCTTAGGAGGTTATAGTCAGCTTTTGAGAAGCTTTTTAGCCTGGTTATGGCTGGGGGTTGGGAGGGATAGAAACTTCAAATGAGACAGACTGATGATCTGATCTAACCAGGGAAGAACATACTATGGTAGTGGTGCAGTGATCAACTGTGTTGGTGAGAACCAAGTCCAGAATGTTATCTCCCCTTGTGGGGGATGAGATGACCCAGTCTAGTGTATTACAACTGATGAAGTCAAGGAATTGTTGGGTGATTGCATTAGTGCAGGAATAGTTCACCTAGTCTATGGTGGGGTAGTTGAAGTCACCAAGGATCAGGGTGTTAGGGGGGACCTTGATGGAGTCAATGAGGTCCAGGTAGGAGGAGTGGGTGTCCTGAGTCATGAAGGGGGTCTATACCTGGCTATAACTTGGATAGGTGTCTTGCCAACTGTCAGTTGCACCTGGAGTAATTCCAGTGCTTCATGCTGGCAAACCAGTCTGGAGCTGTGCCTGTCCTTAAGGAAGATAGAGACTCCATCAGCTTTAGTCTTTCCGACCTCATTTTGGGATCAGAATGCATGGAATGAGGTATAGCCTGGTAAGGCAGGGGTACTCTCTGCAGCCCTGAACCAAATTTCCATGAGTGCACAGACATGAGCATCTTCCAGTGCAAGGAGAGCCTCCAGTGAGTGCATTTTCAGGTTAAGGCTCGTAGCGTTAAGTAGCATGACCTTCAATTTTCTTTTTAACAGATCTTTTAGTAGCAACATAATCCAAAGCTTAGCATACTCAAAGGCAACAAGAACCATCACCTGGTAAATTCCAGGTGTCCTGGCTCCACCAACATTGAAACAAATGTGAACAAACAGACCTAACTGTATTTCAGCCTGAAAACAGTGATGCTATAGCCAATCAGTAAGTCTCATTTCTCCCTGAGATGAATCCCTGATTTTATTGTTATGTACTGTAAGACCACTTACTTTCATGAGCTACTTCATCTCATGTATGCAGAGCATCTAGACATGTGATCCCAAACACCATACACTACAATACAGCTTTACTCTTCACTTTAAGATGGATCTTGGGCTTTTTCTTAGTGAATTGTAGTAAAAGTTTGATGAAACATTGATTACAAAAGCTGTAATTCATTCTGCTGTTTAATACAATAAAGTGTAACCTTGCATGGTTCCTGTCTCATATGTTTTGTTACTGTACTGTTTTTGTTGTGTATCTGTGATGCTTCTTTTGTGCTTTTTCTAAAGGTACATGGCAAATAATGCAAATTTAATCAGCCATCAATAGGCAGAAAGGGGGAACATGCCAGCTAATCCAAATTAAATACAACTTTTGTTTTTGGGGCTGAGTAATATCTCAGAGGCCATTATAAAATGTATGCATGTACTGGCTTGGGTTATGGTTATGACAGAAACTATCACAAACTTTAGCTGGCAATATACAACTGGATGGACATGAATATTACTCTATAAAATGAATGTATTCTGCCTGATTGTCCAGAGTTGGAAGAAGGAATTGAGTGAAGACCATGAAACTTACAAACATATGAATCATGGGGTTCCACAAGGATGAGTACCAAATTCTTGAACATTGACTATATATATTTGACAGGAAGATATTAGACAAAATTATTTAGACAGCCAGTCTTAATTCTGTATGAGTAACTTGTTGTACATCAGGAACTGGTGCTGGTTAATATAATATAATGTACACCAGGTTGCTGTTAGAGAATCCAGTGTTTGTAGAAATGTTTCACTTGTGTAAACAGTATATAAAATGGCTTGATATCTAACAATGCACTTATGAGCCTACAAAGTGCTTATTGGACTTCAGTTAAAAAACAGTATAGGAGCAAATGTATCCTATATTTAACCATCATTACAGAAACTTGCAATGTGGGACTGGATATATTCCTTAAGTCAGTTTGATATGATTACAAATAAAGTAGAATGCCTGGAACAGTTTAAGGTCAACAGATATAAGACATCTATCTTAATTGTACCCAATGATCTGCCATCTTTGAGAAATGAAGTTATACACAGGTATACATAATGAAGATGTGTACTGTCTATGTTCACAAGACTTTACCAGTGCTTGCAGAGGAGTGTCATATGTGTACATATGATAGGGAGATTCTTGTCTATACATTATGATGATGTTCAGATCATGTACAAAATACAGAGAGTACAAGGTAGGAATGCAACTGACTACAGGTCTTTTTTAATGTTCTGACTCATCTTTTATTTATTCTTAATTATTGTATTGTTTTCAGATATGATTCATATGTGATCATGTATTCTCTCAAGCTTTTTTTTTGGTCAAGTGTTTAGGAACTTTTGTTTTCTTAGTTTTAAACAGTAAATACTGGCCACAATGTAATTCTTCCCTGAAGCAAAAACAAAGACTGAATTTCTTTCCTTACTGATTTTCACTTACTCCAGCTTTTGACTGTAACACATTTCAGTAACTGCAATTCTATGCCAGTGTTGGAACAGCTATGACATTATTTTCCTTTTACTTCAGTCACTAGTAACTGAGGAATTGTCCAAAGAATGTTCAGCCCTTCTAACAATTCTCAATGCATTTTTGTTGGGTGTACTCATCTCAGTATATCTGTTATGTATAGTGTCTGCAAAGTCTTGGATTAAGTAATAACCCAAGTAAGTGATCTAAGGGGGACCTTGTAGAAACATTTTCTAAATATGCTTTATAAGAACTTCTGATGTATTTCTACATGAACTTCTTTACACAGCCATATTCATGGGATTTTTCATATCTGTGCACCATTTCTAAATGCTTGTGTTGTAGCTAGATGTATATCACTTTTGTGTGCTAATAAATATGCTTGGGCCATAAGCATCTTACCCATTTTCTTGTAAGAACACAATTTCAGTCCTGTTCTGATTGGCATCTACTTTGTTGCAAGAAATTATTTTTGTTATTCTGATTATACTGTCTGTCACATATATAACTATATACAATTTACAATTTCAACAGATAAATATACTTGATTTTAGATTATCCAAAAAATCATGAATCCAGATGATCCAAAGATAGTTTATTCACTAAAACTCTCTCTCTAGCACCTTGGATCACTTGCTTTTTCAAAGTACAAATATGCAAAAGAACACAGCACCTAATATACTACACCTAATTATCACATTATTAGTTAAAATAATTAAACAATTACATAATTATATAATTATAGAAAAAAACTTCCAGTTGCATTCAGCATGGAGAATTTAGGAACCAATGTATCATATTTCAATATAAAATTGATTCCTTATACAACAATTTATTTTTCACTTCTAAATCATCAAATTGCCCAGCATAAACTTGTTCTAAAACAGTGCCTTGTATCCCTTCCCCATCCATGTAATGATGAGTTTTAAAATGCATTGCAACAAGTCTTTCAGCTCTAGCCTTCCTTACATCCCTCAGGTATTCCTCTAACCTTACCTTTTATCCTTTTACTCTCACCTTCTTTCAGCTTTTCCCGGTTAGGGGTCACCACAAAGGATCACCTGTCCGCTCATGATTGGCAGTGGAGTTTTACAGTGTCGAGTTGCCAGCCCGGTGCCCAACCTTCCACAGAAAGCACACACACACATGCACTCACACCTAGGGCCAATTTAGAGTGTCCAATCCACCTGCAGCATGTCTTTTGGGATGTGGGAGGAAACAGGAGCACCCGGAGGAAACCCACGTGACCACAGGGAGGACATGCAGACTCCACACAGAAGGCACCCCAGCCGAGGATCGAACTGGAGAACCTCTTGCTGTGAAATGACAATGCTAACCACTGCACCACCATGGCCGCCCTTCTTTTTACTCTCTCCTATATAGTATTTATTACATGGGCATCTCAGGGCATATAGTATCTCTTTTGCATCACAACTATACTTGCCTTGTATTGTATATTTATTACCATTAATTTTATTAAAACCTCTCACTGTATACTTGCAACTACAACATTTACCACAGGGTATAGTGCCTACACTATTAATATTACCTGTAATTACATTTATGGGAGGTAAAAACCTCCCATGTCTCAGCATATCCCTAATATTCCTGCCTCTTTTATATGATATACCTGGTATTTTACCTAACACATTATTAAGATCTTTATGTTTCACTAAGGAAACACAATAATGTTTTATTCTTTTTTATTTTTGAAAAGGCAAGAGAGCTGGGATGCTAGAGAGAGTGAGATTTATTAAATAAACTATATTTGGATCATCTGGCTTTGTGGTTATTTGGATAATAATTTTTGTTGTGAAGTGGTTGTAAAGTATTGATTTCACATTAATAGGTTATTTTGATCAGTACATTCCTCTATTCTTATAAAATTGAAATTTACTTAAAATACTCTAGTAGCTTTTTCACTTTTCTCCAAAATGTAATATTTGGTGTTTTATTTTAGTCCTTATAATAACAAAGTTTATTTCTTTTTGGCAAGCAACAGTGGCAAGACTGATGAATTCAGATATACTAGGTGGAAACTCCTTTTTCCATTTCTTAGTAATGACTTTCCTTGCAATAGCCAAAAGTGCCTATACTAAAGGATATTGTTATACACTTATACATTTTGGAAATTGAGCATTAGTCAAAATGAAAGAATAGGATATGATAAATTTATCAGACCATAGAGCTTTAGAAAAGTATTGAATGTCTTCCCAGAATTTTACATTTTTCTCACATTTATTGAAAATATGATACCAGTTGGCTTTTCATATTTTCTTACATATCTAACAAACCACTTCCTTAATATTAGTTTGCTTATCCTACATGATGTAAAGAAAAATATGTGTAAATATTTCCATGTAAATGCTTTCCAATAAATTACATTTGTTGTTAATCCTACTGATTTCATAATCAGCTGTTTGTTACTGTCATCATCCACATCATTAACATCATATTGATTAATAATATTAAAACATTGATTGCCTATTTTAGATCTAATTGCAATATTAACTTATATAATTTTGAAACTGTTAGTTTTATGTCTTCATTTCCAATAATGAATAATGACAAGAAGTCTACGAATTTCAAGTAAATCTCTTTTGTAACATCTATCTTCAAATCATTTTTCCCACTATGTTTAGACTAATCTTGTTTGAAAGGGCCCACTTTGTATGATCTATATCACAATGAAGCATAATTTCATCTACAAATAAAACACTGGATCCATTTAGATTAGAGTTTAACTAATAAATAACATTGATTTGTTTTAACTCTATCATATTGTTTTGGTTATTACTGTCAATAAATCCAAGAGGAAAAGTGAGAAAACAATTCCTAAAGTTGAGTATTTGTAAATACAATTTCTGAATTATTTTATTATAATGTTAATTTAGTTAAAATGTGTTAATTAATAGAGCCATTAAAATACTTTATTTTTAATCCCGAGGATTTTGAAGATTTTAGTCAAGAACTCTCACAAATAATTGTATGTCACAGCTTCTGTTCTGCATTGCAGTGACTACTTCACCAATATAAATTAGTTTAAATATAGAAGTCTCTATGTTGAGAGAAACAATTCCTCCAGTGCCCCATGCTCTAATATAGTTCAAGAAAGCTGCTTTGGATCTCATCAAGTGCCAAGAAATTTGGCATTAATTTGCTTAACATCTTTGCAGTTTTCTTTACAGGAATCAAAGCTGTAGATTGAAAAGTATAATACTTTGGAAAATATAACCCTTTTAACAAGTATAAGCCTGCCTGCAATGGAAACTAGCATCTTATACATCTTATAGTTAGTTTTATAAAATCCTCTATAAGTATTTTATAATTTCCTTTTAGAATACAGTCAATGTTGTCCAATAAGAATATTCCTAAATATTTAATATATTTTTACTGAGTGTTTGAAATATTTAAAGATGCTTCATTAATTGTTTGATTAATTAAGAGATATTCTGTATTTTCACTATAAATTTTAATTGATATATTCTGTCAAATAATTTAATTGTATCTTGTATTTCTTGTAAGGATTTTTAATGTCACAGTATTTGACAGACTATCATAAGTGGATATGACTATATTAGAAAAACATATTGGGCCAGATTTACGAAAGCTTGCATGGAGTTGTAGAGTAGAGTAAGATGTCAGACAGCCAATATGTCTGCCGAGCGATCCAGCAACAGCCAGCAGGGGCGTGCATGAGAGCTTCTAAAGCTACTCTTGCACGGACAGCGTCATGGTATGCAAATTAGATCATTTGCTGCTAAAAGCTATGCAAATGAGGTAAATTTGCAATCCAGGAAACACTAACCTGTCTGTGGAAGACTAGTGTTATCTGCAGAAATGTACTCTGTTGGTAATGGAGTACCGTTCTGCAAATAGCTAAATGGAGCTATGATAGCTCCAAATAAAGAATGCATACAGTTGAGGAAGCTTGCCAATGGCCAAATATAAGGCCATTGGCAGTTATAAATGTTTAAAATGATTAAAATCTAACTTTTTTCCCCCGATCTTCAATGTTTAAGCATAGCACAACACCGCACAAATGTGCGGCGCTTTAAAAAACAGAAAATAATTTAAAAAGAGACAAAAATAGCCATTTTCACTAAAAAGCTTATCCTGCCATGCAGGTGAATGGCAGGCTGAAGACAACATGGCCACTGAGTAGTGATTGCTAAGGGGGGAAGCTCACTGTGAGAGATGTAACCATGCATTAGTAGGCAATCCTATGCAAATGAGGATAAGGATAGTGAATCCCAATTTTCCCCAGCATGTGAGCTATGTCCCAAGAGTGTAAGTGTAGGAGTAGGGGAGTAGTAGAGTAGAATATAGGTAACATCATGAGGGGGTGTGTCAGAAAAGCTGTAAGCTTATTGGAGCACAGTGTCTTTTGTTTGCCCTGAGTTGCTCAGGATTGCTAGAGGGGTGTCTACAGTTGTCCTTTTTGAAAACCAGAAACCAAAGGCGTACGCCATAAATATATCTGAAATTTCTTGCAAACATGCACACAGCGTGTGCACTTGTGTGCGATTGTGTGCGCTCATGTGCGCTTGTTTGCACGGTGCTGCCCTGGGTGGAAACAAAAAGGGAAAAGGAACGAAAAGAAGTAGTAGGAAGTTAACCAAGGTGAATTATCAGAGCTGCCAGGTGAAATATATCAGAATCAGCCAATTACACAGGTAACAGACTATCCCAGCCCAGCCCAGCACTTTAAACTCTGCAAACAGCATTCTTCCCTGTTTTTTCCAAAGAACTCTGCAAAACTGCAGTATACAAAGAGGGAAAGCTTAAAAACTTTAAAGTCAGACAAAATGTTAGGGGCTGCTCTTGCTATCATAGACCAACATGTGCAAGGTGCTGAGGGTGGTGATGTTGTGAATGCTGCTGAGCAACCCACAGTGAGGAGACGGAGAAGAGTGTACAGACCCAGGGTAACCTACCAGGGGCTACATGAGCTGGAGATAGTGGAGTGCTATAGGGTGAACAGAGACCTCCTGCAACAAATTGTTGAGCTGTGCCGACCACACCTAACACACAGAACCAACAGAGGGGAACTCATCCCAGTATATACCAAGGTATGTGTTGGCCTAAGAATACTAGCTACAGGTACCTTCCACAGACCAACTGGTGATATTATGGGGATTTCACAGGCATCAGCATCCAGGGTACTGCATCAGTTCCTGGATGCCATGTCAGCACATGTTGGTGAGCACGTATATTTCCCCAATTCCTGTGAGGCATTGGCCAGCAATATGCATCTTTTACACAAAATAGCAGAATACCCTGAGGTAGTGGGTGCAATAGATTGCACACACATACACATCAAAGCACCACCCGGTGAGCGGGGTAGGGTCTACATCAACCGCAAGGGTTTCCCCTCCATTAACTGCCAGGTCGTGCGCGATGCCCAGGGCATAATAATGAATGTGTGTGCTGGCTGCCCTGGAAGCTATCATGATTCCCACAACTGGCATCTGATGCAGCTGTACCAGAGATTTGTCAATGGGGACATCCCTGATGGTCACCTAGTGGGGGATGCTGGATACACACTGGAGCCGTGGCTGATGACACCCATCAGAAATGCACACACACCCGAACAAGAACTCCATAATGAGGCACACGCGCAAACAAGAAACATTATTGAGCATGTGTTTGGGATGCTCAAGTCACGGTTCCAGTGCCTGGACACATCTGGTGGAGCCTTGCAGTACTCACCAACTACATGCACCCAAATTGTCATGTATGTGCCATGCTACACAATATGATCCTGCGAAAACATCTGCAGCAGGAACAGTATGGAGCAGGGCCAAACAGTCCCCCACCATTGCCAAGGCCTGCACAGGCACAGCATAACTCAGAGGAGGAACAACCTGAGCCTGCCCCAGTAGGCAGCAGGAGGCATGTCTAGTATGCCCTGGCCTTGGCAAAGAGGCAACGCATAGCATATACACTGACTCAGTAGGAACCCTGGAAATGACACCTCTCTCTGACTCGCACATACAGTAAATGGGATGCCTAACTTGACACTACCTGTTTTCAAACATGTATAGGGAGTGCACTACGTGCATCCGACATAGGCAGCCCTGCAGCACCACCTGAGGCATGAGTGCCCTATTTTAAGCAATATAAAGCACTGCTAAGGATATTTTACCAGTACTGAGCATATTTAAATTCAGTTGCGCATAGCTGCGCACCGCGCTAACCAGCACAACATCAGGCAACACTGAGCAATGTTGGGCAAAGTGGGGCAAAGTCGGGCAAAGTTGGGCAAAGTTGAGCAAAGTTGGGTAAACACGCTCACACCTGCTTTACTGTTCCTTAAGCAGTCTGGTCTGCCCAGCAGGAAAATAAAAAGCAGTGACAGGGCTCGAACTCAGGATATTGTGCACTGTAGTCACAGTACTGAACCACTAAGCCATGACAGCATTTCACTGGCGCAGACACAACTTAACTCACTCACACATATCAGTTGGGGGGGGTCACATACCTAACAGTCACAGCCAGCAGGGCAAATGTAGATAAACGCAAACAAAAACAAATGCTGTATCATGCCTTCTGAAGAGGCATATGAGCAACCTCCCCCCAGGCCTATGCAGACAGATAGCAGCAGGCCAGGCAGTGTGATGTGGGTTGGGTAGGCTATGATGTCACAAACTAATATGCGTGTAATTGGAAGCTAAGGTCTGTAGTGCAGTGGTATGCCTCAAGCCTGCACGATAGGCAACAGTACAGACTGAAATGGAGTACCTGACATAGCAGTGCAGGCCTAGCAAATGTGTATAAGTGTCAGGTGAACCCTTCATCCTATGTACACCCACAGTAACAATCAGGTATTCTCCCCCGGGTAGAAATGTACAAATAATAGCTGTCCCCACTGTATGTAGAATGACTCATGGAAGCCCTGCAGGCACACTGTGCCTCCTGTCGATGTACAACACAAAGCTGAGCCCTGAAGTAAAAAACAACTTGATTTTCACACACATATAGTATATATGCTCATACTGGGCATGCTCACACACTTAGGCCATGTCTGAGTACAGCAGTGGGCCACACATATCTGGCAGTTGCAATTCTTACTCCAGACACTTGTCACTATTCACCAATCCTGCCTTCTGCACACACTGATATGAAAACAGACCCATACAATATATTGGACACCTGTCATAATCAAACTATGCACTCCAAGTACTTAAGTTGTTCAAAGAAAGTGAAAACCCAAAGAAGATCAATAATTCTCCAACCAGTATCATGAAGAAACAATGAGGACTCCTAACATTATCCAAGCCATGGTCAAAGAGTCCATAGAGAACCATGAAGCTTTCTTTCGCTATGTCATAAATATCAATGTAAACTCATATATGTTCTGAGTCAGTGCAAAGTGTAAATGAATACATGTACATGACTGACATTGCCAACATCTTATCAGATAGATTCATACATATTTACCCCCTTCTCACTGACAAAAGGACCCATTACCATACCTGGAGATTGTGAAAACCCATAAATCACATATACAAAGGTTAAACAGCTCTTTCCAAACCTAAAAACATGATGTGTATGGGATAACATGGTTTCCCTGGCTGTGTCATATGTGAACTCCAAAACAAACAGACCCTACACCTAAACAGTCTGTTGAGACTCACCGTCTGTACAAGATATGAAACTGTTGAATGGGTTACAGCAATGTTTGGCACACTCCACGAGTGTTGGTGCACAACAGACCTTGGGAACTATTGTCTTATAAGCCTAATAAGCCTGATGTGCAAGGCCATGGAGTCCATCATTATGGAACTGATAAACAGAGCTATTGAGAGCCTACAAACACCCAACCCTACCCATTTTGGTTTGGTCAGGGGAAGATCATGGTTCCTAAACCTGCTTTACATTTTTCAAGGCAGTTACCCAGGACATGCATCAATAAAATGAGCTCCACATGGTCTACATAGACCTTGAAAAGCCCTTTTCCAACATCCCACACACATGTTGTATCCACAAAATCAACAACCTGTGCATAAACACGTATGTTATCTGATGGATTGCCAACTGGGGCACAGATAGATCCCACAAGGTAAGAATTGTGGTCTCCTGTTCAAGCTGGTAACAACTGCTGTCCCCCATGGCTCAGTCCTGGGACCCCTCCAGTCTGGTGTATACTTTTTAGAAATACAGTCAAACATGGGGGCTATGTTTAGCAAGGTTTGTGGATGACTACAAAAAGGTTGTCAAAATTGATGTTTGGGACAACAGAGACATTCTTAAAAAGGGTCTCAGTCAGACAGATGTGGTGTCAAACTTATGGGCTTGAGCTACAGTCATACAAATACTACAAAGGTGCCAACACCCTAAATATGGAAGTAATAACAAGGGATCTATGGACACATGTGGATAGTCATCACTACTTCTAGAAACACATTCACAAAGTGGTTAGAAAATCATGCTATATGTTCTCACAAACTGCCAAGGTCTTTGCATGTAGGTCAAAGGAGGTTCCCTCTACTCATCAGTCATCAGACTCATCATAGAGTACCACAACACACTTGCGATGAATCTGACTAGGCACCTTCAGCAGCAGGAAAGACCACTGATGTACCTCAAAAAGAGAATTACTGGCCTCAAACAGTTGCCCCATGCAACAAGATTGAATTTAACTCAATCTGTACTCTATTGCATACTGTCTACTCAGGCGATCTCTGCCCGACAGGTCCATGTCCAATGCAGAATGGATGTACATGTGCTATCTGAAGTAACCCCAAGCTCACTGTACTACATGCTCTAGGGATATCATCATCACAACAATAAAAAGAACATGTTGGAGGGATACATTAATAACTCGCAGACTTCCCTTTCTTTGGAACAGGCTCCCTCCCAACCTACATTAAGCTGAGTCCCTCCCTCACTGACACTCTTCCAGAGGAGCCTTGATGAGTGTATGTGAAACTGAACTGTCACACCATGGATCACTTCAACAGCTCTACTACACAGAGGCCTAGGGAACTAACTCCATGGGTGGTGATAGCTGCACACTCTGGCCATACTAATATATGCCTTCAGGCAGATAGCCTATTACCTTTATATGTACCTATATATATATATATATATATATATATATATATATATATATATATAGGGGGAACACAGTATAATAAGCCAAAGATGGATGGGCAGAAATGTGTGTAAGAGGGTGACCATGACAGGGAGCCATCCAGGACTGTCCCACCCAGCACACATCCCAATGGCACAAAAGACATGAGGTGCACATCTCACCCAGTGTACATAGCCAACAGTATCTGTACGCATTACAGTGTATGTGGTCCATGTGCCTGCTGTACAACATGATGGTACAATGAAGTACACATCTACTATCTGTAGACATGTACCTGTCACTTAGTCTACTACATACCTATGAACCTGTCTTCAATAAGGCATACGTTAGCCTAGGCAAGTTATACAGCTTTCACCACCCCATTGGGTAGTCTCCCAAGCCCTCATTCTAATAGTTAGTACCCTAAGCCCCTTTCTAGTGGGGCTGCTGATGTGATGGCTGGTGTGAATTGTCTGTTTCCCATCCACTCATCAATGTTCCTATTGAAGAGTGTCAGTGAGGGGCTCTGTCTGATGTACATTGGGACTCTGTTCCACAGTAAGGCAAGTGTATGGGATGGCACTCTATCCCACCGGCATGTTGTATTCATTGTTGTGATGAGGTTCATATCCCTAAAGTGTGTAGGGTGACTAAGTTTTGTTATCTGTAGATGTAGAATGCTCAGCAGTTATGTGTTGGACATGGCTCTGTATGTTAGGCAGAGTGTGCCTCTGAGTAGGCGGCACGCAACGAAGAATAGATATAGTTTTACCAGTTGTGTTGCATAACACAACTGTTTGAAGCCAGTAATCCTCTTGGTGAGGTACCTCTGTGGTCTCTAAAGCTGCTGGATATGCGTAGTCGAGTACATCCATAATGGTGCATTGTACTCAATGATGGGTCTGATGACTTAAGAGTAGAGGGCCACCACTACCTCTTCAGATCCTGATGCAAACCCTTTGTTGATTAGGTGGACCACATAGGATTTCCCAATCACTTTGGCAACATGGTTGTCAAAGGAAAGATGACTATCTACTTGTGTCCCCAGATCCCTTATTACCTTGTCAGTTTTAAGGGGGTAACACCTATGTGGTAGTTTGTGTGTACTTTGTTTTCACCAAATGGAATCACTATGCATTCCTCCACATTGAGCTTGAGGCCATGATTCTGACACCACACATCTGTCTCATAGAGTCCCTTCTGGAGAATATTTGTGTCATCTGGGGAATCTATTATGGCAAACACTTTACAGTTCCCAGCAAACTTAGTCAACCACAACCCTCCTATGTTGGCATGTACATTTGAGAAGTCTATACCAAACAGGAGGGACCCCAGGACTAAACTCTGGGGGCCACCAGTTGTTACCGGTGTAGAGTCTGACATGCAGCCAGCAACTCTTAATTTGTGGAGTCTATCTGTGAGCCAGTTTGCAATCCATCTTGTGATATATGGATTCATGCCCAGGTTGGTGAGTTCATCTATGATACCTGACTGGGGAATGGTGTCAAAGGCTGTAGTGAGGTATAGGAATGCTGTGTTGAGCTCATTTCAATCATCTGTAGCCTGGGTAACGGTCTCAAAGAAATCCACCTGAGGTGTGATCTGCCTATGCTGAAGCCAAACTGGGTGTGCTCAACTGAGTGAAGGTTCACAATCTCTTTATTGTTAACTTCCATTATGATTGGCTCCATCGCCTTAAAGAGCAGACTCATCAGGCTCATAGAGCATGAATGCCAAGGGGTTTTTGTGGCCCCACCCCTGTGGAGTGTGAAGAATGTTGATGTGCAACATTCTATGGGTACATATCCTGTATAGAGCATGTAGAGAGAGGTGTAGGTATCCTTAATGAATATGGATACATCCCCACCCTATGTGCTATGATCCAGGTCCTGATGCTGGAAGGTATGGAATGAGTAGTATCCTGGTAGTGCTGGTGTGCTCTCTGGAGCCTTGAACTAGGTTTCGGTTATTGCACAAATAACAATATTCTCCATACTGAGATGTGCCTTGAGTGTGTACATCTGGAGGCTGAGATATCTGGCAATGAGTAGCATTTAGCCAACTTTGTGGTTATTTGTGTTGGTTATGTGGTTTGGTTTGTCCTGAGTGACCGGTGTTCCACACCTGAAGTCAACGCCTCATTGGTCCCATCTGACTATAAGCTAATTACTCTACATATCCACATTCTGGACCCATCCCCCATTAAGGAAACCATGTTAAAAAATGTCTCCAAAGCCAACTTCATGCTTCTTAAGACAGAAGTGCTGAACTTCAAGACACCCATGCAGATGGACAATACTGTTGCGACTTCTGAATCCTTCACAATTGCATTTTATAAGCACTTACATGAGTGTATGCATCATGCTATCCCAAACAACCAAGACGCTATCCTCCAAGAAAAGGAAGCCAATCTGATGGTCCCCTGCCATAAAACAAACTGCACAACAGAAGGAAGAAACTGTTGCAAAAGAGGGTAAAATCCCATGAGTGGAGGAGCTCCCTGGTCAGCCTCAGGAAGAAGCTGTGATCCCTGATAAAATCCTCCAAAGCTAGTTATGAAAACAAAGTCGACACTGATTCTAAAGTCAACCACAAAGCATTCTATAGCTACGTCAAGAATCTCAATGGCAACACTCAGATCTGCTCTGAGTTACAGCACAATGGCACTAAATATACAGACCCAACTGATACTGCCAACAGCCTAGCAGATAGGATCAGTGCTAACTTTACCCCCCTCTCACCCATGAAAGAGCACATCTCTATACTGGAAGAATGCAAAGTTGCTGTCATCATGGCTGCACAGGTAAAAACCACTCTCCAAAACCAGGAACACAGCATCCATGGGACCAGATTACATCCCAGGCTGCATTCTACACAAACTACAGAACGAACTGGCACCACACCTACATACCATGTTCAATCATAGGCTTTGCACCTGCTGAATGCCGCACAACGACAGTTATCCCACTACACAAGGGGGAAGCCACGACGGACCCCAGTAAATAGTGTCCCATTAGCCTTATGAGCCTGGTCTGCAAGGCCATAGAACGTATCATCATGGAACTTATAAACAAAGACACTGGTAATCTCCAAACTCTGGACCACAACCATTTTGGGTTTGTAAAAGGCAGCTCATGTCTCCTAAACCTGATAGACTTCTTTGAAGCAGTCACCAAAGCCGTAGATAAGGGTAAGGTGGTTCACACAACCTATCTAGATCTTGCCACGGCTTTTGACACCATCCCCCACTCTGGAATTATGGATAAACCCACCAAACTAGGTATAAATCCCTATGTCACAAGATGGGTTGCCAACTGGCTCACTGACACAACCCACACTGTGAAAGTAGCAGACTCCAAGTCTGACTTTGGACCAGTGACAAGTGGAGTACCACAGGGTTCAGTCCTGGGTCCTGCCTTGTTTGGTATCTACTTCCCTGAAGTACAGGTTAACATGGAAGATGTCTGGCTAATGAAGTTCCCAGATGACTGCAAACTAGGAGCCATAATCGAGACTACTACTGATGTGGACATCCTACAAAAGGGCCTCACTGAGACAGATGCCTGGTGTCAAAGCCATGGCCTCAAGCTCAATGCCAAAAAGTGCATCGTCATCCCCTTTGGTAAAAACACTGCACCCATGAACTACAACATAGGTGGTATTATACTTATCACCGAAAGTGTGATAAGATACCTTGGGACACAGGTGGACAGTAGACTCTCCTTTGATAATCACATCGCCACAGTAGTCAGGAAATCCTTCTACATGGCACACCTCATCACAAAAGGTGTCTCATGTGAATAAAAGATGTCATTGTTCCCCTCTACTCATCACTCATTAGATCCATTATAGCGTACAATGCCCCTTTTGATATGTCCCTCAGAAGACATCTACTACAACTGGAAAGCCTGCAGAAATACCTCACAAAGAGGATTAGCAGCCTCAAATACATGCCATACACAGACCATCTCAAAACACTACAGCTTTACTCTGTCACATATTGCCTACTCAGAGGTGATCTCTGCCAAACATACAAAGCTATGTCAAACACAGAGCTGTTGGACATGCGCCACTTAAAGAAATCCCAATCCCTCCGAGTGTCAGCACCAAAACCCAGACTGAAATACAAAAGGAGGGGGTGTATCCATTTTCATAAAGGATACCCACACCTCCAGGTTAGTGGCACAGCACGAGGCCTTGGAGACCATGCAAGAGCAACTAACATTGGGCAAAGCTGCTTATCAGATTGTAGCCTGCTGCAGATCACATACCTTGTCTCAGGACCCTCAGTCAGTATTCCTGAGAACACTGGGAAATATAAAGGTCCTACCAAACACCATGATATGAGGAGATTTCAACTACCGAAACATTGACTGGGAGAATTACTCGAGTACAAAGTCCTTTGCCCAATGCTTCCTAGAGTTTATAAACTCAAACAGCCTGGAAAATCTGGTCACCATGCCCACTAGAGGTGACAACATACTGGACCTGATCATCACCAACATGGGGGATCAGTGTTCCACACCAGAGGTAAACCCCTCGCTGGTAATATCAGATCATGAAGTAATCACACTGGACATCCACATCCCGACCTCCCCCAGTCAACAAAACCACTGTGCAAAACTTTTCAAAAGCAAACTTCACACTTCTCAAGACCGAAGTGGAAAGTTTCAAAGCCCCCTTGCTACAGGATAATGCTATCCAATCTGCAGAATCCTTTACAAGTGCATTCTATGAGCATCTACAGGGATGCATGGATCGAGCCATCCCAATAAAAACCAAGACTCACTCCTCCAAAATGAAGAAACCAATCTGGTGGTCCTTACCCATAAATAAGCTATACAACAGAAGGAGGAAACTAACACATGATAGAGCAAAATTCCAAAAAGGAAAGGCATCACTGATCATTTTTAGCAAGAAACTACGATCGCTCATAAAATAATCCAAGTCCAGTTTCTAAAGAAAAATTGCCAAGGAATCTAAAGATAACCACAAAGCCTTCTTTAGCTATATCAAACATTTAGGTGGCAACTGTCAGATATGCTTTCAGCTACTGCAAAATGGCAAAAAATACACTGAACCAACTGACATTTTCAACATCCTGGTGGACAAGTTCAGTGCAAACTTCACCCTCCCACCCCCAAAAGGGCCCGTGTCCATTCCAGAAGAATGCAGATCCCCAGACTTCATGGACATGCAGGTAAAAACAGCCCTCTCCAAAGCTAAGAACACAGCATCAATTAAACTGGATGGTGTCCCAGGCTGCATCTTACACAAGCTCCAAAAGGAACTAAACCCTCACCTACATTCACTGTTCAGACTCAACCTTATCACAGGCTATGTCCCCAAAGAATGGCGTACAGCAACAGTCATCCCGCTCCACAAAGGTGGTGCCACAACAGAACTTGGGAACTATTTCCCTATAAGCCTTACCAGCCTGGTCTGCAAAGCTATGGAGCGAATTATCATGGAACTCATAAACAAAGACATTGGGAACCTCTAGATACGGGACCCTACCCAATTTGGCTTTGTTAAAGGCAGATCCTGCCTCCTAAACCTAGTTGACTTCTTTGAAACAGTTACCCAGGCCATAGATGAAGGGAAGGTAGTCCACACAGCCTGGACCTCACTAAGGCCTCTGACACCATTCCCCACTCTGGCATCATAGACAAGCTTACCAGCGTGAACATTAACCCCTATGTCACGAGATGGGTGGCCAACTGGCTCACAAATAGAACACACATGGTCAGAGTTGCAGGTGCCATGTATGTTCATCTCTAAACCAGTCACAAGTGGCATCCCACAGATCTCAGTCCTGGGACCCCTCTAGTTCAGTATATACTTCTCTGAGGTACAGGCAAGCACGGGACGACTATGGCTGACCAAGTTCCCAGATGATTGTAAACTGGGGGCCATAATTGACTCTCTGGCTGACACAGACATCCTCCAGAAGGGTCTTACAGAGACAGATACCTGGTGTCAAAACCATGGCCTCAAGCTGAATGGCAAAAAATGCATAGTCATCTCCTTTGGAAAAAACAAAGTGCCCACAAATTACCACATAGGTGGTGATCCACTAGGTACGGAAAATGTAATTAGGGACCTGGGGACCCAGTTAGATAGTAACCTCTTCTTTGATAATCACATTGGCAAAGTGCTTAGTTATTCCTTCTATGTAGCCCACCTATTCACAAAAGGGTTCACCTCTAGATCAAGAGAGGTCATTGTGCCCCGCTACTCATCACTCATTAGTCCCATAATAGAGTACAATGCCCCATTTGGTATGTACCTTAACTGGCACATGCAACAGCTGGTAAGACCACAGAAGTACTTCACCAAGAAGATCATGGGCCTCAAAGAGATGCCCTATGCAGCTCGACTAGAGAAACTCCAGCTCTACTCAGCTGCTTATTGCCTGCTCAGAGGTGATCTATGCCTGATGTATAAGGCCATGTCCAACCCGGAATTAATGGACATGCTCCACCTCAAGAAAAGCAAATCTCTTTGAGCCACACGCTCTAGTGGATTAAACCTCAGCAAAGCAATAAACAGGACATGCTGGAGGAATAGATTCCTGTCCCAGAGACTTCCCTCACTCTGGGATAGAATCCCAGTTGATGTTAGGCAGAGCCCCTTGCAGACTCTCTTCAAGAGGAATCTTGATGAGTGGATGGGAAATTGTAAATTTACCCCTGGGATCACTTCAGTGGCCCTGCTAGACAGAGGCCCAGGAAACTAATTTAAAAGGGAGGAGAAAGCCAACACATTCTGGCTAGGCTTATAAAAGCCCTTGGGCAGATAGCCTAGTACCTACCTATGAACCTATGAACCTACATGCTCTAAGGACCTAAACCTTGTCACCACAATAAACAGAACATGCCGGAGGGATAGATTCCTGTCTCACAGACTTCACATACTCCAGAATAAACTACCTATCTATATCAAACAAAGCTCCTCATTAGCACTCTTCAAGGAAAATCTTGATTATTGGAAGAGAAATAGGAAATTCACCCTGGGGATCACTTCTGTGTCTCTGCATGGCAGTGGCACAGGAAAATAAATTTCTTGGGTGGCAAAAGCCAGGATACTTTTTTGGCTGGCCTTGTATAGGCCCCAGGGCCAATAGACTAGTACCTACCTAAGAACCTATGAACCTTTGAGCCTTGCCTAAAAAAGGTAATATGGAGACAGCACGACCCTTGGCCAGTATTCAGAAGCATAGTGGCCACAGGTGCAAACCATCTGTAGTGAAGCAACAAGGCTTGTCTATCATGTCATCACAGGCAGACAGAGACTGGATCCCCTTTGAATGACACCAGAAGCTCAGCCAATTGTTGAAGTTTATCATCTTTCTGTTATATTGCAGTATCATGTAAGTGAAGGTAAGATGCTACTCAAGGTTTGACCCTGTGTGTGCCAGCATCTGGTGCATCAACCCATATATGATATGGCCATGGCCTAGGCATAAAATACACTCACAATACACCTAGTATGATAAAGCCTGCGGAGGTTAGCAAATGTGAAAAAAACCTTTGTGCAAACTGTCAGCAAGTAATGTCTGTATTGCACCCTGTAACTCCATATTGTTTGCTGAAGTGTAAAGATGTACTTAGTTTGGATTAAGAACACTGCACTTGCCAATTGTGTGTGTGTGTGTGTGTGTGTGTGTGTGTGTGTGTGTGTGTGTGTGTGTGTGTGTGTGTGTGTGTGTGTGTGTGTGTGTGTGTGTCTCCCTGGGGAGGAGCAACCTTTTTGGAGACTACTCAAACACCTTAGAAGTGGTATACTCATCCTTGTCAAGTCCAATGATGTCACCATCCTGCATATATACCTGTGGAAAAATGAGATCCCAGTAATGTGTATAGCACGTCATGTAAATGTGTACTGTTGTAGTATCGTAATGTCGTTAGGTAGGGGTTTGAATCCTAGACTTGCCAACTGTGTGTGTGTGTCTCCCTGTGAAGGAGCGCCCATTTTGGAACTACTCAAACACCTTAGAAGTGGTATACTCATCTTTGTCAAGTCCGATGATGTCACCATCCTACAAATATACCTGTGGAAAAGTGAAAACCCAGTTATGTGTATAGTGCGTTGAGTAAATACAGACTGCTGTAATATCATAATGTAGTTAGGTAGGGGTTTGAATCCTGCAATTACCACCTGAGTGGGTGTGTGTCTCCCTAGGGAAAAGCAACCTTTTTTGGAGACTACTCAAACACCTTAAAAGTGGTATACTCATCTTTGTCAAGTCTGATGATGATGTCACCATCCTACAAATATACCTGTGGAAAAGTAAAATCCCAGTAATGTGCATAGTGTGTTGTGTAAATGCATACTGCTGTAGTACCATACTGTAGTCAAGAAAGAGTTTGAATCTCACACTTGCTGACTGTGTCTATGCTTCGGGTGTGTGACACCATTAACCAATGTGGAGTGGGTTTTGATTTTTATAGTGTATGACATATCACAATGACAACTGTATGTGCATTACACATGTAAGGTAGCTGTGGGGCAAATCCATATACATACATGTGACCTCAAGTATTTCATAGGTGGGTACTCTGCTTTCTCCATGAACACATGTGTTATCTTTGCCAGAGTGTGCTGGCACTTTCCAGACCATAGGTCACTTCTGTATGCTTGTGACAAGCTTAGCCACTGCAGTTATCCCTGGGCTATGGCTTCCATTTCACATCCACTCATCACTGTTTCTATTGAAGAGTGTGAGTGAGGGTTTATGCTTGAGGTATATATATATATATATATATATATATATATATATATATATATATATATATATATATATGTTTCAAAGCAAGCAAAGTCTGGCAAAGATGACTAATCATTATAGGTGTGCAACAACCTCTGTGGATCTGCATGCAAACCCTTTATTGCTTATGTGCTGCACAGAGGGATTTCCAAAACCCTTTGGAAATGTGATTATCAAAGGAGAGATGACTTAACACATGGCTCTATGTATACATTAGTACCTGTTCCACATTTTGGGGGCTACTACCTATGTGGTACTCTGGGGATACTTTGTTTTCTAAAAGTGGATAACTATGATTTCTTAGGCTTATAGCTTTACAGTATGAGTTTGACACCAGGTATCTATCTGTATGATACCCTTTTGGAGGATGTGTGTATCATCTGGAAAATAAAGTATAGCCCACAGTATGCATTTTCATCAAATGTGGGCAGACATATCCCTATTGTGTTTGCTTGTACCTAAGAAAGCTATATGCCAAACAGGAGTGGTCCCAGGACTGAGTGCAGATGAATACCACTTGTTACTGGCATACAATAGTACATGGAGGCTGCAAATGTTACTGTGTGTCCTACATCTGTGTGTCAGTTGTCAAGCCATCATCTAACAATCATTTATGATCAGTCTGTTGAGGTTATGTCTAATACCAGTATGTGGGATGGGTATGAATTGCTGGTGAGCTATGGCTTGGCTGTGTTGACCTCCCCTCCCTCACCTATAGCCTTGTTGACTGGCTTGAAGCCTACTAGGTGTAGGAGCCATGATCTGGCCTTTAGAGAACCTAAGTGGGTATGGTGCAGTGTTTGCAGGTTCATAATGTCTCTGTTAATGAGTTCCATAATGCTGTGCTCCATAGCCTTCCAGATAACATTTGTCTGGCTTATAGGGTGAGAGTTTCCAGGACCTGTTGTAGTTCTACCCTTAATCAATTTATGTTAACATTTGCACTGGGTGTGAAGAGGGTGGACAGGTTTAAGAATAAGTATATTAGAGGGTAACGCCAGGTTTGAAGGTTAGTAGACCATGCCAGATAGGCAGGATTAAGTTGCTAATTACAGCTTTAATGCATCATGCCTGCTCAGCTACACCTTCAAGGATATCATTACACTTTACTGCTGACAACATGCTACACATTCAACAATTGCTATACTTTATTAATGTCACCCTGTGCATCAGCACCATGTTAGCCTGTTCCTGCATCAATGTTACAGATGACAGGAGGTGACACAGGTTTCATCATATGAACAGGGTGTGTTGTTGGTTTGCCAGAGGCCTACACTGAGCCATACAATCGACATGTGTGTATGAGTGTGTGTGTGAGGGCCATGAGTACTGTTATGGGCCAATGTTGATGTAATGTGTGCAGGTATGTGTTTGCCCTAGGTTTCTGGTTTATGTGAGTGTGTCTGCATGCACACAGTTCCACCATGTGGCTGCCATATATGGGGATTTGTGAGACAGCTACAGACTGTACCTGGCAGGCTTTACAGATCACCGTCTATGGCCATGGATATGGAGTCTGTGCCTGGCAGGGGTTCTACAGACAGTATCAGGTACTAATCCAGACTGAGTACTATCCTCAGTGGTTGACATATGTCCACTGGATCCAGGTCCCTGCTGGGACTGGCCAGAGCCACGTGCACGTGGTCTTCTAGTACAGTCTATGGACAGCCCCCCCCCAACATTGCTGGGGCTGGCACTGGCACTACTGGAGCGGCTCTGACTTGCTGGATGTCCACGGCAACCTCCAGCTGCTGATGTTGCTGGCATATCTCCATGCTGACGTCTCAACAGTCCCACACTGTCCTGATACATGGACATGACATTGTGGAGGACATCCAATGTCTCACCCGAAAGTCTATCAATGACCTCAGTGTAATTACATATGGCACCTGCTAGGTCACGGATACTGTCATTTACAGAGGTGTTATGAGCCCTCTGTGCCCTTAGTCCCTGTCTGGTGTACTGCTCCATTCATGCCTGTGCCTCCATGACAGCCTGGAACATGCGTGTGGTTGAAAGAGTTGTGGCACGTCTGCCAGGGGCATGATGACCAGCAGTGCTCTGATGAGAACCCCTGGGAATCTGCCTATGTGGTACCATTTCAGACATCAGGCTATGGCTGTTGTGTCCTGATACATGTACCATAGATACCACACTGTCCTGGCCAGTGCCAACCTTACACTGTCCCTCAGCTAAGGGCAATGGTGATGATGGATGTACAGGCAGTATGTCTGTGTGTATGGATGGGGTGGAGACTTGTGTACTGTCAATTGGTGGCCCAACAACAGACTCTGACAAACCTGCCTGTGCCTCAACACACCTATCCTCATGATCACTGTCTGTCTCAGTGACATCAGGTTCCCTGCTGTACTGAACCAGCCCCACCTCAGCACTTGTGGGAGGAAAACAGGAAACACACTTTAAGACCTGAACATGATGACAGACCACATGCACACATGCACATATGCACATGCACACATGCACATGCATACATGTGCACATGCGCACATGCACACTTGCACACATGCACAGATGCACATGCGCACATGTGCACATACACATGCACACATGCACATGCACACATGCACACATGCACACATGCACACACACAAATACACTCCTCCCTAAAGCAGACACACACACACACACACACACACACACACACACACACACACACACACACACACACACACACACAACACCAGCAATCTCAGAGCATACACAATAGCAGGTGATGGTGGGGTACAGTATCACAAGCAAAACAGTCATATCACACAGGTCTGCATGCAGGACATTGTTGCTCAACAGCATGCAGTGCAAGTGTAGACAGTCCTTGTTAGTAACAGTATACATGGCTTTGATGCATGTGTTTTGTTATTAGGTGATTGGCCTCCCCCTGGAACGCAATGCATACATGGACATAACATTGCTGTGCAAGTATCCAAAACTCTGAAATGTACTGTGCACCATAACTCACAGGTCTACATACCATGGCTGGATGTGTATCTGTGTGTCAGATAGGTATCCAATGCTGATTACAGCCTCTGTGTCTTTAGCAAATAATTGTGGACACAGTTTTAGCACATGCATGATGAGTATTCACACAACATCATCAGTGGTGCATGTATAATTGATGGAATACCATTCGTCCACATACCCAATGTACAGTAGGTATGGTGAGTGTAGATCATATTGTGGACATGCCGGTGTCATCCGTGACATGGCATGTTAAAACCCAACTGCATATTAAAAACATCACACATACCCAATGTGTGGCATATGACCTAGCCACTCAATAGCATCACAAAACATATATGTGTCAGTTGTGCAAATGGTGATTGGTATGCATATTGTTTAGAGGTGCATATGTTTGCACACACACAACATTGAGGTGTATAGCAATGAAAGCTATGTGTAGTACTGTGGTTACAATAACTGGATGGGGTATAGGCCATCATCATGAAGCATCATGTGGTCACTCAAAGCTACAAATATTTGCCAAACCAGCACTAATCATGCTGTACTGGAACTGTACTACCTTGGCTACATTCACCATTTCACAACCAGTTGTTAAATGGGTTTGTAAGGAGGCCAATAAGGAGCATTCCCTGACATGAATGTGTAGTGTGTTGCAGAGTGTTTAAATGCCCTATGATAGGCCTCTACCCCTCAGGTATATTATGTGTAATGTGTGGATGAGATTTTGGATACTGGAGTGTGTCTTTACAGAGGGTTTGTGAATCCTTTATGTGTAGCATGTTAAAACGCTCTGTGTATGACATAGTTGTGTATGTTATGTGCATGTTGAGTATCAACGTTGCCTATCCAATAGTCACTACAGTGTAGCCACATTTGTTTGAGATGATCTTGGTATTGCATGTGTTACTACATTAGTGAGATGTGCATGGTCTTACACCAAACATGCACAGCATGCATTATGGGTAGGTGTGTTACATGTGTACATGGCCTACACCTTAACTATGACATGCACTTTTTATTTACAATAATAAATGTAGAACACACTCGCCAGCATCTGTCTGCTGCCTTGATGTCACCCCAGATGGACCTACATAGAGGTGAGACAGTTTGTCAGTGGCCACAACTGTGGCATTGCTACTGTGTGTTTGCAATCTTACAGTAGAACAACAGTTTACATTCACAGGCCTACAGATTATGTTCCAAATTATCAGTATTGCACAACAACAGGCTCCACATCTTCTAGCTACACACTCCACATCTCACATATGTATGATCTACCAATACGGATAACAGTAGTCTACAGATATGCCATGTTACCTGCATGCTCCACGTGTGCTTGCTGGGTGGCTCCAACCTCCATCATGGTGTATGTCTGCTGCTGTTGTTGTTGAGCAGGTGCCATAAGGCTCAGGAGCAGCTTCTCCACTCTGGTGAGGGGGGGATGGATATTAACACCACCTCCTGTTGCAAGCTGTTGTCTCTGCACATCAGAAGCACGCTGACGGACATGTCTGAGAAGATCACTGCAGTGGTGGCGTACCTGCTCATATGTCTGGTTATGCAGGCCTACCTCATTTCCCCTCCAGACAACATCTTGCCACATTGCAGTACGCTCCTGCTGGTTCATGAGAACATTAGACTGTAGTGCTGAATCATACAGCTAGTAATGATCTCATCTTCAGCACTACTATAGCTGGGATTTCTGTGATGTGCCATGATCCCTGGAAGACATAAAGAAAAAATATGTCTGAGCAAGTCATATGGCACATTTAACATTATACAGTACAGATATCACTGAACTGCCATATATAGCAACCTATTAGCTAACTGAGAGTGAAACACTTTAACTACCACTTATCACTGCTCACCCCACAACTGCTTGAAAGTGCCTGGCTCACTCTATCTAATGAACCATGTTCTGCACAGCAACAAAATAAAATCACTATATAAGATGATACAAGAGTACCTGGCACACTGTATGCAACACAATGCACCACCTAGCCACAGCAGATATACATCAAGCTGATGTGTAAAGAAATATGTCATCCATCACAATGAGTTTAAAGTCCAGTAAATGTATTACTATTATACCACACAACTTGTTAATGGCAAACCCATGGCCAAAATATGTGCACAATTGGGAATATAGGTCGCATACTGCTGTAGTCCACTATAAATGTTGCTAGATATGCAGTTATATGTTTTACCATACATATGACAGAGGATATGTTACAGGCATACCCACACACACACATCAGACATAATTACAGGACACAAAGGTATGGCAACCCAGATAAGCTTTACTATACAGTACTGTGTGTCAGTAGTTAGAAAACCTTAATCTTGAGGAATGTAATCTGTGATGAATACAGGGGCCACACAAAACAGTGGATGCAAGCAATGTGGGCATACACCATACTTTCCTGTACAGGCCGAGAGCTTCAAGTAGTACTACAGTTCACACAGGATTTGGATTCAACATCAGTACCAATCAATAATCATAGATGTAGTGCTTTAGCCTCCAATGACACATCCCAGTTAAAACCAAGGGACTTATTCACATTGTATGCCATAGCACTTTTTCTGCCTAGCAACAGAATACACAGCTTTTGCTGGATCAAAACAAGGACCCATAATACCATGACATAAACAGTTTCCCACTAAGCTATCCCACAAATACATACCTTTGACGTATTCACAAACACATTGACCATCACAGTCAGTCAACAGTACAGAGAATCTTTAGATATTCCTGGACTAAACTGTCCTAAAAGATCGAAATCCCAGGGTAGTCTGTAAAAACTTATTTATTGAAAAAATGCCTTAAAGGCTATTAAAACACAAAAACAATAAACAGTACATAAAATAATTTTCACTGATTTAGTGCTTTCATCTCCATAATGTAATAAATAGTATAATACAGTAAAATATATAATATGTAAATAAATAAATAATATATTGATAAATAACTATATAAATATATATATATATATAAATATTTCATATTATATTATGATACAATTTCATAAAATTAATGTATTAAACAATTTATTATAGATTATTATAAATTGTTATAAATTGATGTAAATATAATATAATATAGTTTCACCCATGCCTTTTTGGGTCAGCTGCAAGGAGTTTTAATGCAGGGGTGATGGAAATATGGTCATTGAGACCCTTACCACAACATGCATCGAGTCTCAGTTGCCAGATCATCTCATGGAATTCCAATTGTGTTTCCCAATCCCCTCCTCTTTCTGGGTAACTAACTTCTTCTAATACCCAGAATTTATAGTTAGCTTCTTTACATATTAAAGCATGTCTATATAATGCGTTGTTTTCATTATGCTTGTTTATATCTCTAATGTGCTCATAAATTCTGGTCCTAAAATGGCGTTCCGTTTTTCCTATGTAGTAACTCCAACATGTTCCACAGAAAGCCAAATAGACTACTCCTTTTGAGTAGCAACTGTTGTACCTATTTGCCCTTAAAGTCACACCCAAACTGGGAATTCTAACTTCCTTACATCCAGCAAAATAGCCACATTGTGCACATCTCCCACATCTGAAGGTTCCGAGTTTAACACAAGTCACTCCTGCATTGTTCTTATTTCTCTCAATAATATTCTTAATAGTTTTACTCCTCCTATAGCTGTATTTTATAGTACTTTGAAATACATTATATATATTTGCAAATATAATCATGATTAGTTGGGAGCGCCAATATGTGTTTAATTCGGAATTTAGCCAATATATTATTAAATATTTTCACTTTTTGGATGACATTTTTGTTTTATGGAATGGTTCCTATGATAGTATTGACAAATTTATACATTATATCAACCATAGCACTAGCTTTTTGCAATTTACATACCAAATAGGTGAAGATGAAATACACTATTTGGATGTGAAACTGGAAAAAGATTATGAAAATAAATGCTCTAAGTCTAATATTTATAGAAAGGAACATTATTCAAACTCCTACTTACATTTTGAAAGTGATCATCCTTACCAATTAAAAAAGAATATAGTAAAAGGACAAATGATTAGAATGGCTAGAATGATCTCTGACACAAATGAATTTTTAAATGAAATTAATAATATTGAAAAGATGTTTTTGGAAAGGGGATACCCATTTGAATTTATTAAACCCATTAAGGAATATGTCCAGTTAGGAAGGGCTAATAAATATGTCCCCCTATTGTTTAATGACAATTTTAATGACAATTTTATAGTAGATTCCAACCAGGATGGAAGGATTAATATTTTTAATAGGCACAAAACTAGCAATGTAGATATAACACCATACATAACTTTAACCTACTACAAAGGAATTGGATGGTTGAAAAGATGCATAAATGAAACGTGGGAAATGTTTAAAAATATGCCAGCAAAAGCCAGTGTATTTCAAAGTACTATAAAATACAGCTATAGGAGGAGTAAAAATATTAAGAATATTATTGAGAGAAATAAGAACAATGCAGGAGGGACTTGTGTTAAACTCGGAACCTTCAGATGTGGGAGATGTGCACAATGTGCCTATATTGCTGGATGTAAGGAAGTTAGAATTCCCAGTTTGGGTGTGACTTTAAGGGCAAATAGGTACAACAGTTGCTACTCAAAAGGAGTAGTCTATTTGGCTTTCTGTGGAACATGTTGGAGTTACTACATAGGAAAAACGGAACGCCATTTTAGGACCAGAATTTATGAGCACATTAGAGATATAAACAAGCATAATGAAAACAACGCATTATATAGACATGCTTTAATATGTAAAGAAGCTAACTATAAATTCTGGGTATTAGAAGAAGTTAGTTACCCAGAAAGAGGAGGGGATTGGGAAACACAATTGGAATTCCATGAGACGATCTGGCAACTGAGACTCGATGCATGTTGTGGTAAGGGTCTTAATGACCATATTTCCATCACCCCTGCATTAAAACTCCTTGCAGCTGACCCAAAAAGGCATGGGTGAAATTATATTATATTATATTTACATCAATTTATAACAATTTATAATAATCTATAATAAATTGTTTAATACATTAATTTTATAAAATTGTATCATAATATAATATGAAATATTTATTTATATATATTTATATAGTTATTTATCGATATATTATTTATTTATTTACATATTATATATTTTATTGTATTATACTATTTATTACATTATATTACTATTTATACCTAGGTTTTTATACAATATTTATATACACACATATATTTATATTTTACATATATATATTGTTAATATATGTTTCTTAAGTTTTTAAGTTTTTTTTCTCCTACATGTTTCGATTGATTCTGTCTTTATACCAGAAAATAGTTAGGGAAAGGCCACCACAAGAAATGAGAATAACTTGATTTCACTCTTGTATTTCCTGTACGCTCTGCCTTTAAATTATAAGCCTTAATTAAGTAATTTATTGCCAGCCAATAACACTGTCTTGAAAGCTGTATAAATATTGTATTGTGTGATGAGATATTCATTCTGATGAAGTCTCCGACTGGAGATGAAAGTGCTAAATCAGTGAAAATTATTTTATGTACTGTTTATTGTTTTTGTGTTTTAATAGCCTTTAAGGCATTTTTTCAATAAATAAGTTTTTACAGACTACCCTGGGATTTCGATCTTTTTGGACAGTTTAGTCTAGGAATATCTAAAGACAGCCTTTATTGTACCGGAGCAGTGCCTTGTGTTTTTTTGTGTGGTTTCACCTTAGTGTGATTTTGTTTACAGTACAGAGAATCTATTGCAACAAGTAGATGTAGGTGTGTATGAGTATATATGACTCTCTCTCTCTCTATATATATATATATATCTATATATCTATATATATATATCTATATATATATATATATATATATATATATATATATATATGTATTATATACATATACACATCCATTGTTGTACATATACATATATATGTAGGCACATATACATTTCACCTTTCATAGTGGGAATATCAATTATACAAAGGATGTGAGGTGTACAGTAATGTAATAATATTGCATCTTGTGATAAATGCATTGAAAGTGTTCACAGCCCAGGTAGCTTTAGCAGGCCTCACTGGCTTCAACATTGCAAACTGAACAAATCACCCACACTGTTTAACCACTATATGTCTTATACCAGCACTGTATGCTGTCTTGTTTGTCACACACTAAAACCTACATACAAATATGCACATACTAACCTTCACCAATATAAATATATTTCCACCCTTCAAACAGTTGCAATATGTCCCCAGCTCTATGCACATATACAGATGTGAATATATATGACACATATATATTTCTCAGTATGTGTGTGGCATACACACACAAGGTCCACACTGTTGTACGTCCCTGGATCTCACAGATGAACTGTTGGGCCTTGCTGCAACACAAACAGGTGTCACATGTGAACACACACTAACATTAGAGGGGGTATATATAGCTACAAATGTGAGATAAGCATACTAGACTGCTACAGCAGTTGCCAATGCTAAGCTACACTTTAATATGACTATCATGCATGTGTTGCTCTGTCACACTCATGTTTATATAATGGCAGTGCTAATCCCCCCAACAGCCATTGGCCACACTACTGTACAGAACACAGATAACATGAATCAGATCTTTGACATTTAATGCTGAGCTACACATTTCACAGGTATGTCCCACTGCCCACACGTATACACTGTATTGTCCATAGCAGTAGTTAAGCAGGGCATCTGTGCATAGATAAGTACCACTGCTACATATGAATGGTTCACATTATGTAGACTACTCTTCTAAAACATCTACTACATGCCAGTAAATACATATGTGTCACATACCTTTCCTTTGTATGATTTGGTATTATTTCTTTTTCTTTTCTCTGTCTCTCTCTCTCTCTCTCTCTCTCTGTCTCTCTCTCTGTCAGTCTCTGCAATAGAGTGATTGAGTTTGTTGGCAGCGATTGCAGCCTGCTTTTGTAGCTATTTGCACATGAGCATGTGATGGCCTCTGCACCAATTAGTGGCCACCATTTGCTAATTGCATGCAGCCTGCTGTGTAGTAATTGCAGTAATCGCTGTCTTAGCAACCCAGTACTATAAATTGCTAACTCAAGTAGGCATGGCCCTTTCAGCTTTCCAAGATGGAGATCATCCTTTTTTGCTGTGGACATCATTGTTTAAGACAGAAGGTTGGTATAGTTCTTATATCAGAAGCAGGGGTGTAGCCAGTGATTTACATTTTGTACTCAGACCTAAATGTTGCTGCTTCCAGTACACACTTGGCAGTGTAGAAATGTACTCACCCATCAAAATGCTAATCCAAGATACATGGTAGGATTTACTTTCTTTTCAAATTTTAAAATTAACTGCCATACAAAGCTAGTTATTGAGATGTATTCCTTTGGCACAAGAATTGTTTGTGAACTGCTATAATGTGAATATTCATTTACTCAGTTCTAAGCAGTTTGTGCTTTTTTAGTGTTGACATTAGCACAAGCTGCTCAAGAAAACTGGGCACATTTCAGTACTGTGAATATGCTTACCTACATCCTTGGGAGACCCTGCACCCACAGGTATATTCTACATTTGGGTAGGGGTGCAGAAGTACAGAGAGCGTACATATTATTGTGCAAATTTTATCTTGCTGGACTTACAGGGCTGCTATGTACATGTTAGTTTATCAAGGCAAGTAGTCTGTCTGCGTAACTCCCAACTGTGGACCTATCCACATGGTAGACAGAGATTCGCCTGTTATTCTTTGTCTGTGCACCACACGGGTCTTTTCAGCACTGGAGCAATGGCATTGTTACAGTTGGTTGCTACCAGTACATAGCTACATCCTTTTGTATTTCAGTGTTGTATTCCTCCATAAGGGTATGCTTCCGGAACTCCTTCCAAAGCTATTTGCACAGTGTGTAACAGCAGAAAGGCTGATATGCCTCTGTGTTTCTGCCTCTGCCAGACCTCTCAAACACTCAGGTACATATTTGAACAGACTCAGGGAAAAGTAGAGAAAAAGTCAGGGACACCTTTAAAATATTAGTGCCATTAAGTTGAGACTTTGAGAGAACCAGAGCATATGGATTAATATACCTTTTCTAAAGTAAAAGAAGTGTCTAACTCTTAATTATTGTCATTACTCATTACGTGTAATTCACCACCTTTCTGGCCAAAGTCAGTAGTTTTCAGAGGGATTCAGAGGGACAGAGCTAAATTTTGTTTCAAAATCAGGGACATCCCTGAAAATTAGGGACAGTTGAGAGGTATGGCCTCTGCCCTAAACAGATATTCCAGTGTTTTTCCTGCTATGATACTGTGTGGGGGTTGTAAAGAGATGATGTAACATTATTTCCTGCTAAAATGGCTGCTTCTCTTATCACAGTCATGCAATGTAATCCCACAACAATTGTTGGTAAAGATCCACAGAACAGGTTGTGTGGTATGGCATTCCTATTTTCCCTTTACATTCACTCATTCTGATGTATGATATATTTATTTCAGCACCAACTTGTTATATATCTACTGTGGATTAGTGGTACTTCACGCAGTGTAGTGTGTACAAGGTCTGGGGTTCGAGACTGACAGATGTGTTTTATTTTGCTCCTGAGCAGAACAAGGGCACACATACAGAGTGACTAAGGCACTTTTAAGCAGTTGAAAATGGGTTTGTGCAGGTTTGCGCGATGCTTAGCAATGCTTAGCTAAGCGCAAACAAGCGCACACTTGTGCAAACCTGCTAATTACTGCTTAATGGTGCTTACTCCCGCTAACTCCCGCGCTCATTTCTTTGAAAGAAAAGAAAAATGGGGAGATAGGAAAGTGGTGAAAAAGGGGCACAAAGAGGGAAAGACAGTACGGAAAGTAGCTCAGGATGTGCAGGGAGGGTGTAGGGAAGGTCCATAGCTGCCCATTTTTTAACAGCAACAGCTGTGCATATGGAAACAATTTGGAGGTAAATATGAAACCTTCAACCCCTGAGAGAGCGGTGAGGACAACAAAGTATGTTGTAATGCCAATTAAATTACATGTTATGTGTCCAGGGGACATGTGTGCAAGATGGGCAGCTATGTATGGGGCATATTTTTTTTGGGAGCAGATTGCCCTTTTTTTAGGTGAGAGTGGAATGTGGGGTAGGGGAAGTAGGTATATGTGGGGAGGTAGGTTGGGGAGGTAAACAGACAAGACAAACAAGATGCATACAGGGGTGGAATATGACACATGTGGTGGGTGAACACCATTGACAGGGAGGGATGTTTGGAAATCGCAAGCCCATGAGCCCACAGATGGCAACAGTGGAACTGAGATCCCCACCCATGGGCAGTCACCACTGCACCTTTACAGCCCAGAGGGTGGCTGTGTTGGGAGCAGTGTAGGAGGGGCAGGCTGACCTGGGAGTTGCGCCAATCGTGCCTCAAGCTGGCGTAGAGGTTCTGCAACAGAACGCTCAATCTCTCTACACACCACAGCCTGGACCGTTCGAAGGGTGATAGGTGGCCCTCCTCCACCCATGCTTGCATGGGGGGCTGAGCCCCATCCCCTGCAGTGCTTCCACCCAAAGGTGGCACAGGGCCAATGGAGGAGGAGTTCCCAGGCTGGGCACCGGACCTGCTGGTGCCAGTTGCCATGGCCAGCTGAGGTGGGACAGGTGGGCTCGCTGGGACCGGCCCTCCCATATGAACAATGTTTTGGAGAATTTAATAAAGATATGGGTTAGTAACAGTAAACAGCATTCTCAGTTAGTTATAACAGCATGCAGAAGTATTCCCATTAACCCAACACCCCAGAGTTTCAACAGTTGAAAAGCACGCATAACACATGCATATATTGAACAATAGTGGACATTACAACAGCATGCAGGTTTAATTGATGGCAACAGGCCACCAGTATTGTGGTATTTGAACAGGGCACATACATAGAAATGAATGCAAATATTTATAAACCAATAGGACATATGTCCCAACAAATGTTTTGAGATTAGACATACCCATTGAGGTGTGGAATTGCATTTCTTATGCACATACAGTAGGGTGGAAAAGATAGCTCAATTAACAACTTATATAGCCTTCTAGTTTACACTACATTCCTATTAACTGCAGTTATATGTCCCTTACATGTATTATTACACTACCCAATGTCCTTCTATTGTGCAATTGGATTTTGCTAGATCATTATATACATGAGCTGTATCTGATATACAAACTGTCCAGGATCAGATGTTACTGCCACATATTTTGAGAGTTGCTCACACACACTACTGCTGAGATGGTACACTGACAGCTCTACTTTCATATAATTATCTAGATATGTTCAGGTGAAATTATCATTTAAATGTTAACAGCTCCCTACATTTCTGGCAGCACACTGACATATCAGGGGAACACAATACCAAGCTACTCATGCCAGATTAACCTGTACATGCTGGGCATGAACCAACAGTTAAGGGCTATAAATATGCATAAAAGCTACTGACACTCCCTTCATCCACTTTATATGGGCCTACCCAAGTGTGAGTTAACTAACACTGCTTAATACAACGGTACTATTTCTAAAATGTAACAGTACAACAACATATCAAAGAAAATTACACTGACCCACTCCAGGAATTATACCTTTATTAAAGATTTAGTACACCTTTATTTATTGGGTTAAAACACTTTTTTTGAAGGCTCTCTCATTTATTTTATATAACAGTACATGCAGAATAATTATTAAAGAATTATTATACCTTTATTTATTTGCTTAAAACACTTTTTTGAAGGCTCTCTCATTTATTTTATATAACAGTACATGCAGAATAATTACTAACCTGCCTGGTGAAGTAGTCTTTGCTGCCTATCTTCATGGGCTTGCTGATTCATAGCCTGGACACCTGCAGCTGTGAAGTAAATGCAGTGATAATGAGACATACCTATCCATAGTATAGACAAGAATAGCAATTCTTAAATGCTTAATACAATGGCTACTTACTCAGTACTGGGGCATTTTCCATCCCACAGGCTTCCTGGATCCACTGGTCCAGTTGATCCTCCTTACATCACTTCAGGTCAGAGTAATGGTGCCTGACCTGCTCACCAGTCCGAGGAACACCAGTGGCACTGGTGAGATCATGAGCTAGACAGTTCCAGGCCTCCGTTTTGTATTGGGTGCCCTGGTACTGGCCCCGCAGGAGTCTTTCCTCATGATTGCGGACAAGGAGCCAAACCATTACTTTGGTCTCCTCAATGCCCCAACGTTGCGCTTGAAATTGAGTGCCTTCTCCAACACCGGCCATGCTGACTGCAGAAGGGAGCTACAACCAGTTATGGCAAGTATTCCCACCTGTGGAGCTTAAATATGCCTCATTTCCCACACTTATTTGTGATTGGCCAGTTTTGAAAAAACTCAGCTGTAGGCACACCTGCTTAGCTGATGTTAGCAATGTTTAATATTCCTTTGATAGATATGTGTCTGTTGAAAGTGCATGGCTATGAAATGCGGTCATGGCTTAGTGGTTATGTACTGCGACTATAGTGCACAGTATCCCGAGTTCAAGCCCTGTCACTGTTTTTTATTTTCCTCCTGGCCAGACCTGAATGGTTAAGGTACAGTAAAGGAGGTGTGGCCATGTTTAGCTGACTTTGTCAACTTTGCCCGACTTTGCTCAGCATTGCTCGAAGTTGCCTGACATTGCCCGACGTTGCTCAACGTTGCCTGATATTACGCTGGTTAGCGTGGTGTGCAGCTACGCACAAACATGTTCTATTTGCACTAGTTTGCACGATGTGCAGCTCTGCACAAAGACATTGCGCTAGTTAACGCAGTGCTCAGCTATGAGCAATTAAATATAAATATGCTCCATACTGGCAAAATATGCTTAGCAGTGCTTTACATTGCTTAAAATAAGTTACTCATGCATCAATATGCATAACCATTTTACCTTCTTATATATATATATATATATATATATATATATATATATATATATATATATATATATATATATATACATATACATATATATATATATATATAAAATTCGTTCACTACTACATATAACATTTCAATGCTTTTTACAAAACTTTAAATAATAGATGTCAGGAAATATTTTTGTATACAGATATCCGACAGAAAATTAAAAGTGGAGTGGTGGGACTCGAACCGGGAATGTCTCCTCTTTGTGCGAAGGCTCTAACCACTGCGCTATCGCTATTTCGCTTAATTTGCATATATTTTTCTTATTATTCTCTTCGGTGTCTAAACTGCTAACTGTATCTAAGCAATGGGCAAACCCACACAAACACGCGCAAATACGGGCAGCTATATCGGAAATGAAAGAAAAAAAAAACATTTCCTTTTACTTTTTATATTTGTATGGGGTTTACTATATGGGGCAGTTTAGTGTTAGAATGTACACATGTGAGTGGACTCACTCATGTAACTAGACATTTCCCGGGTTTCAAACTTGCAGGGGCGTGGATTTTTGGACTGATCGGCAGTCCGACATGCCCCTACACTCGTCCACGTTCCGTGTTAGTTTCAGAGTTGAGGCAGCGCACCCTCATTAATATGCATGGTGTGCTGCCATCTTACTCTTAGACTGGCTCTTCCATGTAAGACTAATTTAGTCTTACATGGAAGATTAGTGAATCCTGGGGATTGTCATTAATCTTAAAACCCTCAATTTCTAAATGTTTTCTTATGTAATTTGCAAGTGGTTCAGTTGCTAAAACAAATAATAAAGGGGAGAGATGGCAACCTTGGTTTGTATCCTTATTTAAATTAAATCCTTGGAATGAAAATAACCGATTCTAAAATTAACTTTAAATTTTAATTTATGATTCCCACCCAAATAAAAGAAAGTTCATCCCTGTCCATTTTCAAGTGAAACTTAGCTCTGTGGATGGGAAACAGAAAATTTACCCCAGCAATGACTCCTGCGCTACTAATAAATGCTGGCAACTTCTACATGCTTTATCGTATTCATGGGCCCCCTAAAATTATATATGGTATGATCACAGCTATTCTTATTATGGATAATATATAATTACTGACCATGGGATGGGTAAGAACAATCTATAACCAAATGGGATAGGTAATTTCAAAAATGGCCCATAAGGGGAGCTAGTCTAGTATTTGTCTGTGAACCTATGAACATAGGCTTTAGAATATTTACATAGATTACCTATTACCTGAATAAAATATTTTGAAAAATCATAAATTTTATAACAAGTTAAACAAACATGACTAGTTGACTGAACTGAAAGCTTTTTCTATTTCTAGATCTATAGTTAATTGTGAGTTGCTTGTTTTTTCACAATATATAATAGTTACGATTCTTTTTATTTTATCCTGTGTTTGCCTAGTTATCAAACAATTGATCTCTATGTATTACAAATTTGAAAGACTCTTGCAAGCTATTACTAATATAGAGGTACATATTTTATAATCAGTATTTAATAAAGCTATAAGCCTTTATAAAACATATAAGTCCAGATGTTTAGCAGGTTTTAATACTCGTGAAGTTAAAGAACAAAAAATAAGTATATATGAAATGAAAGCTCAGATCTTTCAAGTCAAGTTGTGTACTCTAGATATTGTAGATCTCTGAGAAAATGAGAATGAGACAGAAATGTGAATTTTATGAAATCTAAAATGGATTTGTAAGAAATGGAAAGTCACATTTGTTAAATACATTTTGAATATGTTCAAAACATCGATACAAAATATCACTGCCATAGAAAAGTGTTAATGTTTATGTATTAGTGTAACATAAATCATGCTATCTGACAGTATTCATGTATAAATTAACATTTTTAAAATGGAATATGTTAAATATGGTAATCATAGCTTACCAATGCAGCATAAATTGTTTGTTTGGCCATACCTTAACACAAGCTTATAAAGATGCACAATGTCCATTACATTAAGGCGGCTATACAACATTTCAAATAATATCCAACCAAAGGTTAAAAAGTCACACAGACAATCATTTAGAAAAAAATAATACAACCCCTCCAAAAAAAACAGCTAGAGTCTTCACTGTGTAGTACCTTAAATGTTCTGTAGTGGAGGTCCAATGGACGGATCCCCTACACAACGCCGACATTCCAGAATGCCAACAACCATATGGCTGACACCATATGATTGACATTCAGAATGCTGACATTGTGAGAGGTCCATAGAAAAGGAAAATACAATTTCCTTTCAACTGTTAGCAGGGGGGCTACACCCTCCTGCACCCCCCTGGGGGGCTTTGCCCCCACACCCCCCGTAACTTTAATATACCAACTCCAAGATTGCACTACAGTGCAGGAATGGAAATCTTTCCATTCCCCACTATAGTTAAATGCCAGTTCTGCATTGTCAGCATTCTGAATGTCGACCATATTGTGTTGGCCATATGGTTGTTGGCATTTTGGAATGTCAGCAAACTGATAGGGACCCCAATGGATATATACAAATGACCCCTTAAGGACATGCCAGCTACTATTAAGGCATCAGTAGATGTAATAGCATTGTTCAATACTAAATGAACATTTAACCTGATACACTATTGATACCAATGCCGAAGAGAGAAAGAGATAAAAACAGCATGGGGATCTTAGCACAGCATCTAGAAGAAATAGAAAGCAGCAGATCTCAGCAGAATTTGGAGGACTAAACAATCACTTGAAAACTAAAAAATTAAAACTAGGGCATTAAAAATTTGAGAATGACTAACTGATTTCAGCTTTCTAAAGTAACCTAAATGTAGCATTTTCAGCATAATATGCTGTAGTGGAGAAGCCTGACCACCAGTAGAAGGCTGAACCAATCATAACAAGACAGAACTAGTCTGATAATGCAGCCACGGGGTTCTATCAAAACTTAACCGCAGTCAAAAACTAATGTAATAATATACACCTTATAACAGATGAGCAGGCTAGGAAATTGAAGACCTCCTTTATCTCAAGGCAAGTAGCAAAAATCTGTAATTGTACATGGTTACACAGGTATCCAAAAAAGTAGTAAAATCTGCCTGTTGGACTTCAATACCTGCCAATGATAAATAAATAAATTAATTAATAATGATAATAAAAATAATAAGCGGTGGTTGTGCTGCAGTAGTGTTGTCGCCTCACAGTAAGACGTTGTCCTGTTCGATTCTCAGCTAAAGCGTCTTCTGCATAGAGACATGTGTGAATGGGCATACCTTCGTTGAAGGTTGTGCATCAGAGCTGGCAACTCGGTATGTAAAAATCTACTGCCAATCATTAGTGGACCGGAGTTGTGGCGACCCCTAACCGGGAAAAGCCGAAAGATACAACAACATACAAATGGAAACCATGCAAAATGAAAAGAATTTTAAAGTAAAAAATCATTTAAAAAGATCAATCTTATAGCCCATCAGCAAGTTCCATCTACTCCAAAAAGCTAAGTAAGAAGATAAGATTATTGAATGTGATCCATATTAAGGTCATTGGTTGCTGGGTGAGAAGAGGAAAGGGATATACCAGTTAATGAAGGCAATACATGTTCTAGTTTAAAATTAAACAAGTCATAGAAAGAGGAAGGATGACCTAAATTACCTGCTCAAATTGATAATCAAACATTATGGAGTGAGGTTTTCAATGAAAATGTGTGTAAAGTGTTTTCTCCATGTAAATATGTATTACAGAAGGAATTGCTCCAAAGAGAAGCTCAGAGGCTCAGAATAAAGTTCAGTATACCAGATGCGGTAGAACTCCGAGAAAATGAGACAGGAACATTATAAGGATTGACTCTATTGCTGAACATCTCTGCACATCAAGGCAAGGATCCCATACTAAAGGCATAGTGGAGGTAAGATCCCACTTGAGAAGGATTATGTTATCTACAAAGAAAGCAAGATGTACTTGTCCCATTGCTAGATTCCCAGTAGATACTGATGAGGTAATTGATTCCTGAGGGAAATAGAAAGTATATCCAGGGCCAATATGAAAGAAGAAGAGCTAGAGGACAGTTTTGTTAAACTCTCTGTAAGAGAGAAAGTTAAATCAGAAACACAACCTAACAGTAGTAGTCACCTCAGAACATAGCAGTCACAGAGCCTATAACAAGGAATCATAAAATTTAAATTGGGTATGGACAAAAATAAATAGGACTACTGAACACAAATATCTTCTCCATGTCAAACATTAGAAACGTTCATGATATAATTTTATTTATATTCCCATCTATCCCTTGTACAAGCCCAAAAAACTTAAAATTCTGCATTACCTGGCAGCTAAGAAGGCTTAAAGAGGGTATACTAAGCTGCCACATAAATGAATAAATGAAAACAGATTTCAAAGTGCTTCACCCTACAAGATGTGTACACTATGCACAAACTAGTAAGAAAACACTTTATTAGAAATAGAGCAATTTTTTAGGAATATCGGTACCCTGTGGAAGACTAACCATGCAGAAATATCTATTTTTACCAAAGCAAATGATTTCTGGTTTATCTGAATAGATTTTTGCATCCTTTCAAAATGTGCATGGACTAAGACATTAAAATAAATCTCTGAAATATTTTGCATAAGCTGTTAAAACCAGACTAAAATCAGAAACAAGATGTTGAGAATATTTAAATACTAAATTTAAGTAGCTGTTAAATAACAAGCCTAATATTCTTTTAGAACTTAAAATAAAGTCAATGTCACCACTGTTTATGTAGCAGCTTAAAAAAACAAACATCTTGTGATATACTGCGTTTTATACATAAAGCACTATTTAACAGAAGCAAAACAATTTTATTTTGTTTATGGATTAAAGTGTGTGTCTCAACAACTAAGCATTTTATTGGGAAAAAAATTAAGTTGATATCTGAAATACAGTAAAGCAAAATATGGTGTTCATGTTAAGTCTCGGGATTCTAAATTTTAAGGTGTTGAAATGTTTAAATTTGTACATCAGCTGTCATTTCTGAAATCCTGCTACAACTTTTATTTATTTCCATTCATTCATTCATTCATTCATTCATTCATTCATTCATTCATTCATTCATTCAGTCAGTCATGCATTCATTCTCTGAAGCCTACTTTAACCAGTATGGTGCAAATTGTAGCCAGACCCTTTTGAAGCACTGAATGGACATGAAGTATAGAAACTCACCCTGTATTAGACAATAGATTACTGGAGGACATTCACTTTCAAGTGGCAATTTGGATCCTTTCATTTTCACCCATGGCATTTCTCAGAGATGACTGCAGCTACTCATGAGGACCTTCAAAAATTAAGCTATCTCTGTCATTAGAATTTGATGCTTAGGAAGAGAAAAAACACACCACACACCACAATCAGGCATATATTCTTGATATACCAAATGGGGTACAACAGCGAATAGTCGAGTAGCAGTGCATATTATACAGGCATTGACAGATCTTAAATGTGTTCAGTTTACACAAACATTACTGAGTATCAGTGTTGAAGATTTATATGCACCCCTGTTACTGTGCAAGGAAGCCGAAAACAATGTTATGTCAAACCAGACTTTGTACTACATACAAATCATCAATTTGAGACTTTAATTATCATAATAAAGAATAACCCAAATCAAAAGGCATTATTCTTGCATATGAAGGTGATCTTCAAGTTTAGGTTTTAACCAGCTAAGTTTTTTTCTGAAAAGGCTATTAATTGTAATTGCCTTGCTGTTGTGAAATAAGTAATAGCATGAGACAACCATTTGGAAATAGTCTGCTTTGACATAAGTTGTCCTTTTTTCTTTCCTTAACAGAAATGAACAATTGATCAGAGTTCCTAAAAGATTTATTTCTGTCAAGATAATTCCTAAGGTGTCTGTGGACATTCAAGGTATGGAGTATCCTTTCTCTGTAATTTATAGGCTCTGGAAAGGAGACAGGGAGATGGATACCTTGGGTTCAAGGTAAGTTTGATACCACTTTAGGCAAAATGAAAGATTAGTTCTGAAGGAAACACAGTATTTGTGGAAAATAAGATAAGGCTGATACACTATTAGACCTCATAACTCAGATGCTGTCATTGCAGAGGTCAAAGTAATCAGTTACACTGTATTTCATGTTAATAGCCTCATTTCAGTCTGATAAACTGGTTCAAATGCATCAACAATCGATTTTTCTGAGATTAAATTAAGATTCCAAAGAGGAGTCACCTGTCTTTAGGAGGCTTCATATGCAACACCCTTTTCTAAAACATTTTAACATGAGATTGCATTTAAACAGAGGGATCCATGGGCAGACATGCAGAAATAGCTAACAAATTAAAATTGATGGAGAAGTAAAAGACCGGCAAGAAGATAACAGCTTGCACTAATTATGCAGAACCAGAGAAACACTAGCCCTGAAAGGGGCAACAACTAGAAAGTCTTTTTCATTAACTAACATATGATTTTCCAGTAGCAGGCTTTCTTGTCTCCTTTAATATCTGCTGCCCAGCCTGAGAAAACAGGTGCCTAAAATGGTTCTTTCATCCAGGCAGATAGTTGCAGTTGTTTGGAGTTAGCTTATATCAAACACCCCATTCATGTGTGTGCAGGTCCAGTCTGCTCATTCACAGAAAATAGGTTTCTAAAAAGGATTAAGATGATATCATCCAGGCCTATAGTTACAGTTGTTTGGGGTCAGGATGTATCAAACACCCTTAGTCCTGTGAGAGTAGGTTCATTCTGTGGGGAAGCTTGCAGCAATTGCCCTTTGCAAGTTCCAAATATAGGGAAAACCATTGTTGCATAAACCAAAAGACAGTCACCACAACTGTCTTTGGAGAATCTTTCTGAATCATCAGAAAAAAACATGGATATAACTGGAAATGGTGTAAAAGTATACAGGCACATTCCTGTCAAAGGAAAAGAAAAAGCATCTGTCTTCCAGGCCTTCTTGCAAGGAGTGTTGTAGCAGAACATTTTCAACTGATTGTTGTGAGGGGAGGTGAAAAGATCTATTTGAAGTACTCTCCACAGCTGGATTTATTTCTGGAAGACCTTGTGATTCAATTGCTATTTCTGAGCGGCTGTCCTGGACCTGGTCAGCTTATCTGAAACACAGTTTCATTGTGACAAAATGTAAGATGCCTGTAGACTAAGACTGTGCTGAAAAGCTATATCCCAGACTACCATGGCTAGTCTACACAGAGGTAATGATTTGGTTCCTCCCTGTTTGTTTATATACCACATCACTGTGGTGTTCTCTGTAAACACTAGTAATAGTCCTGGGGGCAGTAGATGACTGACAGGGTTGACAACATTTATGAGTGCCAATATCCCTTTTACATTTGTATATGTTGGTCTGTCTTTTCTGATACAAAGACTCCACACTTTTATCCCCATAGACACTGCTCCCCAACCAAAGTTTGGGGTGGTTGTTTTTACACACTAAGCTAGAGCTAGAAGAGAAAATAGTAGGCCTTGATTATGATAAAATTGCTTCCCCCCCACACACAGGCGCACAAAAAAAAAGGCTTTTTACAAAGCCCAAAACTGTTATCTGGAATATCAGAGGATATTGATACAGGGACCATACAGATATAACGTACCAATGAATTTTTCTCATGTGGAGTCTTGCCAGTGGAATCGTCAGAGTCATAGATATCATGGGACCCATAATTCTAGGAAATTTGGAATGGAAATAACTCAGGAATAGGTCAAGATATAGGTCTACCTTTTTATCTAGAAGAAAAACTCTTTGAACTGAAATATTTCTAGGACATCCTAAAAAAGCAATCCTATGAGAAGAAGTCAAACAAAATTTTGTTTGTTGTTCTGGAACCCCAGTCTGTGAAGAAGATCCCTCACTCAAGTGAGCGATTCCTGATACTTTGAATAAGACTTTGCAAAGATAAGCAAGTTCTCTAAGTAAAGAAAATATGAATACCTTGCAGTCACCCGTAGGCTTTCACAGAATCCAGGCACTTTGTGAATACCCTTGAAGCAGTGGATAGACCAAAGGGTAATGCAGAGAACTGATAGTGTGACTCTAACACATAAAACCTTAAAAAGCGTCTGGAATCTGGATCTATAAGAGTGTGATGATAAGCATCTGTTAAATCTAAGGCTGCCAGAAAATTCAAATGGGGAATGAGAGGTAGCAAGTTGTGAACAAATAACATTTTGAACTAGGGCACCATCAAAACATGTTTAGAATACCCACTGCCATCTATAACCTTCTTGAATTATTTTCAGAACTCACCTGTCTTAAACTATCTGTTGCCAAAGACAGAAATGGAGGTTCAGACATTCTGGAAGAATTAATTGATTGCTGGTGTGTAAAATAGGAAGAGGGCCTTGAGGATAGTCATGTAGACTTATTTGACTGTTCTTTTTCCGATGGGGGTTCAACCTTTCATTTTGGACCCTCATTGCCATTGCATTTTAAATGTTTGCTTACCAGAAGCTTGCTGCGTTTGTTAATTTTGCTTCTTGAAAAAAGTTTTTTAGAGGTAGCATTAAAACCCATGAAAAACTGGAGAAGGAGGACTGAAAAATCTGAGAGAGTCCCCGAATTGGCTTACCTCTCTAATCATACTTTTTACAGATATCTTTGCCAGAAAGTCTGAAAACTAACTCTCTTTAGAAGAGAAAATTAAAAATTTCACCTTTGACATCCTCAGGAAAATTTTGAATATGCAACTAAGCACACATTCTCATAACAGTTGCTGTGGTAGCAATGCTGGAAGTGGCATCTGCAGAATTATAAGTACATTTCAAACAGTGGGTAGCCACTTGAGACACATAGGTTCATAGGTTGGTACTAGGCTATTGGCCCTAGGGCTTATAAAAGCCTAGCCATAACAATTCCCTGGCTATTTCTTCCCACAGTATTTACTTCCCTGAACCCCTGTCTAGTAGGACGATTGACGTGATCCCCGGGGTGAATTTCCTATCTCCCATTCAGTCATCAAGGTTCCTTTTGAAGAGGGCCAAAGAGGTGATCTGTTTGACATGCATGGGCAGTCTATTCCAGAGTCTGGGGAGTCTCTGGGTCAGGAACCTATCCCTCCAGCATGTTTTGTTCATTGTGATGACAAGGTTTAGATCCTTGGAGCACGTGGCTCTGAGGGATTGGGATTTCTTTAAGTGCAGCATGTCCAACAGCTCTGGGTTTGACATGGCCTCGTATGTTAAGCAGAGATCACCTCTGAATAGACGATATGTGACAGAGTATAGGTTGAGTTTTTTTAGACAGTCGGCATAAGGCATCTGCTTTAGGCCTGTGATTCTTTTAGTGAGGTATTTCTGCAGCCTTTCCAGTTGTTGCAGATGTCTTGAGAGGTACATACCAAATGGGGCATTGTATTCTATAATGGGTCTATTGAGGGATGAGTACAGTGGGACAATGACCTCCTTTTTTCTGCATGGAAAGCCCCTAGTGATGAGGTGTGTCATATAGAAGGATTTCCTGACTGTTGTGGTGATGTGGTTATCGAAGGTGAGACCACTGTCCACCTGTATCCCTAAGTCTCTTATCACACTTTCGGTGTTTAGTGTACTGCCACCTATGTGGTAATTCACGGGTACATGTTTTTTCCCAAAGGGGATAACTATACATTTCTTGGCATTGAGCTTGAGCCCATGGCTCTGGAACCAAGCATCTGTTTCTGTAAGGCCCTTTTGTAGAATATTCACATCATTTGGGGATTCAATAATGGCTCCCAGTTTGCAGTCATCTGCGAACTTTGTTAGCCAGAGTCCCTTAGTGTTGGCCTGTACTTCAGAGAAGTAGATGCCAAAAAGGAGAGGTCCCAGGACTGAATCCTGAGGTACTCCACTTGCCACTTGTCTGGAGCTGGATTTGGAGTCAGCTACTTTTACAGTGTGGGTTCTGGCAGTAAGCCAGTTGGCAACCCATCGAGTGACGTAGGGATTAATGCCCAACTTAGTAAGTTTATCTATGATTCCAGTGTGGGGGATGGTGTTGAAGGCCTAATAAACATAAACAATATGTTTATTATTAAACAATTAGATTACATAAAGATATTTTTCCTCAGAAGAAGAAACAGATACCTTATATTCCTCATGCTCCCAAAAGAGGCAAGTGTAAACTGTAAAGTATGAGCTTGACAGACAAGAATTCTAAATAAGTGTTGCTGAAGAATACACTTTTTTTTTTCAAAACCAGCAAAAGCTTTCCCATCTTTGTTAGAAATGGAGGGATTGGTATTAACCAGATGTTTAGCAGCAGCTGGGTTCACCAGAGAAATAATTATTGGGCCTGATCCGGGATTAGTGTATAAACGTATATTATCGGGGAACTTCATATGATTTATCTGCTTTCTTGGTAGCAGCAGGCTGGCTGTCAGGCAAGTTGTAGGCTGTGATAAAACATTTGCCAAAACTGAAAGAAAAGGAGAAGCTTGTGTAACTTCAAGAAAATCCAGTTGCAATAAATCACAACACTTTTTCAGAAACATTGCATTATAATTATGTTCCAAATGAAACAACTTATCCATTCTTGAGGTAATTTCTGAAAGAGAGAATCCTACAAAGGGGCTGGCAGAAACCGCACTTTTCTTTGAATCTGAATCAGAAACCTGAGAGGAAAACATTTAAGTTATCCTGTCACAATCATTTTGTGGTTCATAATTGTAAACCTCTTCAGAAAATAAAGAAACCTTTTTCTCATGCCAGAAACATCTGAGCTGGAGGGGTCAGAGCCCTGAACTAAAACCTGATCTAAACCTAATAAAATCTCTCCTGTCCAGAGTAAATGACATATGTCAAGACATTTGTCTATGTGTTTGCTTCTTTTTGACTGGAGTTTCTAAAGAAACTAACCCACGTTTGACAAGAAAAACCTCCCTAGGGACAAGTAATCCATTCTGGCTAAGCAGAGAGGAATACCTTTCCCCATCTACCAGGGCCAACAAGAGTGGTTCTCTTTTGCCTGCCAAGGGCACTCTAACAGCCACAGAAGACATTGCTAACCCATGGCCCTTAGTGGTTGTACTGAGTACACCAAACAGAGACAAGGAAAAGGTGAATGGTCAGAGGAACCAGAAATGACCACAGCTGAGTCACCAGTCTGTGGCTGGGACACTTTAGTAGCTTGCTGTTGTGGCAAAGGCTGTTTATTAATTCGCTTTTCATGTGGTAGAAGGAAGAACTGAGTCCTATTTCAGAGCCTCATTAAAAAAAGTCAAGACATTAGTAAACAAGACACTTTTACTTATTGCTAGCTACCCCAACAGAGAAGAAATCATTTTGTTGAAATATTTCCTTTGTCACCTATGGGTTGCTGTGCATGCACAAAGGTTTGCATTGCTGTTAATTGTTAAAAATGAGTAGATTTTAACAGTGCAATGCTTTCCTGTAATTCAAGATCATAAAGGTGGATATTAGCAGTGTAGTTGATGGAGCTGAACAAATTACTTAGTGACCCCCTGTTTTCAGATCAGTGAATGTGGTGGTGAGTAATTATCTGACAGGTTAGAACAATAACTAATAGTCCCAACTGATTAGTCATAGAATCATTTCTTAATTATAGTGATGGCATACACTCTACAAAATTTTCAATAGATTTGCTTTATATAAAAGTCCCAGGAAAACATTGCATTTACTGAGACTAATTACAGTGCAAAGTCACAGTGTAGAACTGTTGGAGATAAACCAATGCCACTCTCCCTTCTTGGGAAAACTGCCTTAAAATGCTATGAATACAAAACTGATAATGGTTTGCAACAATAATTAATTCCATTAAAAGATTGACAATGCAGCAGAATTATGCAAACTACAAATTAAGGCCACATCAATCAAAAGGTAAAAAACTTGTGCAAAATGTTCAAGCTCAGCTTTACATCTGATTAATGCCAAATGCCAGCTGACCATGCAAGTATTTGGGGTTTTAAAAATAGGACAACCTATTTGCCATGAGCAGCACAATGTCTTGCTATTAACAATATTGATTATTTTAGTGGTTTTATTAAAAGAAATACGTTTAAAGCCATTTTATTCCAAAATTTCTATGCTCATGGTAAACAAGTACTTGCTAAACCCTTATAGGTTCATAGGTTCATAGGTTGGTACTAGGCTATTAGCCCTAGGGCCTATACAAGCCTAGCCATAACAATTCCCTGGCTACTTCTTCCCACACTATTTACTGTCCTGGATCCCTGTCTAGCAGGGTGAATGACGTGAACCCCGGAGTGAATTTCCTTTCTCCCATCCAATCATCAAGGTTCCTTTTGAAGAGGTCCAAAGAGGCACTCTGCTTGACATGTATGGGCAGTCTATTCCAAAGTCTGGGGAGTCTCTGGGACAGGAACCTATCCCTCCAGCATGTTTTGTTTATTATGATGACAAGGTTTATAACCCTGGAGCGTTTGGCTCTGAGGGCTTGGGATTTCTTTAAGTGTAGCATGTCCAACAGCTCTGGGTTTGACATGGCCTTGTATGTTAGGCAGAGATTGCCTCAGAGTAGACGATATGCGACAGAGTATAGCTGAAGTTTTTTAAGGCGGTCAGCACAGGGCATCTGCTTTAGGCCTGTGAATCTTTTATTGAGGTATTTCTACAGCCGTTCCAGTTATTGCAGATGTCTTGAGAGGTACATGCCAAACGGGGCATTGTATTCTATAATGGGCCTAATGAGGGATGAGTACAGTGGGACAATGACCTCCTTTTTTCTGGATAAAAAGCCCTTAGTGATGAGGTGTGCCACAGAGAAGGATTTCCTGACTGTTGTGGTGATGTGGTTATTGAAGGTGAGACCACTGTCCACCTGTGTCCCTAAGTCTCTTATCACACTTTCGGTGTTTAGTGTACTGCCACCTTTGTGGTAATTCATGGGTGCATGTTTTTTCCCAAAGGGGATAACTATACATTTCTTGGCATTGAGCTTGAGCCCATGGCTCTGGCACCAAGCATCTGTATCTGTAAGGCCCTTTTGTAGAGTATCCACATCATTTGGGGATTCAATAATGGCTCCCAGTTTGCAGTCATCTGCCAACTTTGTTAGCCAGAGTCCCTTAGTGTTGGCCTGCAATTCAGAGAAGTAGATGCCAAATAAGAGAGGTCCCAGAACTGAACCCTGAGGTACTCCACTTGTCACTTGTCTGGAGCTGGATTTAGAGTCAGCTACTTATACAGAGTGGGTTCTGTCAGTAAGCCAGTTGGCAACCCATCAAGTGACGTAGGGATTAATGCCCAGCTTAGTATGTTTATCTATGATTCCAGAGTGGGGGGATGGTTTCAAAGGCCTTGGCAAGGTCCAGATAAGTTGTGTGGACTGCCTTACCCTTGTCCACGGCTCTGGAGACTGATTCGAAAAAGTCAATCAGGTTCAGGAGACAAGATCGGCCCTTCATGAACCCAAACTGGGTGGGGTCCAGTGTTTTAAGGTTGCCAAAGTCTTTGTTTATAAGTTCCTTGATAATACGTTCCATGGCCTTGCAGATCAGGCTTATCAGACTGATGGAGCGGTAGTACCTGGGATCCAAGGTGGATCCCCCTGTGTGGAGTGGGATAACTGTAGCTGTGCGCCACTCAGTGGGCATGAAGCCTGAGGTGAGGGTATGATTAAACATGACACTTAGGTGAGGTGCCAGTTAATTTTGTAGTTCATGTAGTACACAGCCTGGGATGTCATCTGGTCCCATGGATGCTCTATTCTTAGCTTTGGAGAGTGCGTTTTTTTTTTACCTGTGTGGCCATTATTACCAGAGTTTGGCAATCTTTCGGTACTGAGATGGGCCATTTAGGGGGTGAGATGGGGTGAAGTTGGCACTGAACTGATCTGCCAGGATATTGGCAATATCCTTGGGATCAGTATGTTTAATGCCATTCTGTTGTATCTCAAAGCAGATCTGAGCATTGCCATTTAGTTTCTTGACATAGTTATAGAATGCCTTGTGGTTGTCTTTGGAATCTTTGGCAATTTTATTTTTGTAACTAGCTTTGGAAGATTTTATGAGGGATCTCAGCTTCTTACTGAGGCTGGTAAGAGAGTTTTTTGCATTCTGGGATTTTCTTCTTTTCTGCAGCAGTGGATTCCTTTTGTTGTAAAGTTTGTTTATGGCAGGGGACCACCAGATTGGCTTCCTTTTTTTGGAGGAGAGCATCTTGGTTTTATTTGGGATGGCACGATTCATGCCTGAGTGGATGTGCTCATACAGTGCCTTAGTATAGGATTCAGCAGTCAAACTTTCAGTTCCCGTCTGTATGGGTGTCATGAAGTTTGTAACTTCTGACTTGAGTAGCATGAAGTTGACTTTAGAGAAGTTTATTATGGAGGTTTCCTTACTGGGGGTGGCATGTGGATGTTAAGGGTGATTAGCTTATGGTCTGACCTGACTTGCAATTTGATTTTGAGTTCGATGCTGCTAAGGATAGCAATAATTTAATTTGTGCCATTTCAAATATAGACAATCAACTGCTAAATAAAGTGATGCATTTGGTACAGAGATACATTTATTTCTTTTTTATAAATCCTGACTGTGGATGCAGAGACTACTATTTTTAGAAAGGCTAAAAAATCTCAAAGGTGGAATATGATATACATGCCCATGCATTCTTTGAAAATTTTTCTATCATGTATACTTTCAGTTAAACTGAATATAATGCAACCTATTTTCTTTTGGCGGGGGTCATTTCTTGGTATTCAATTTGTCATAAGAGGTTAGGAAAAGACCATCTAGTAGTAAGCTAAGCATACAGCCAGCATTTATGCCCTTTTATTGTTTTGTTCCAGATTTCTACTTTTTGTATAGCTGGTTGTCATTTTTTCCAGAAAGAATGTAAATGAAATTCTGTTTAACATGAAACAGATTTAGATACATCACCTGTAACATTTGGACACCATTTCTTTAGCTCAGCACTGCAGATGTACATTTTTTAAAGCTATGAACAAATTATTCCCACTTTTGTCAAGTGATAAAAAAACTGATAAAAGGCAAATGTAAAAAAAATCAGTATTTAAATAATATAGTTTCAAGCAATTAATAACCAGGGTCCAGTGTATGGTTTCAAACAATTAATAACAAGGTTTCACTGTATGGTTTCAAGCTATAACTAAGAATGCTACAATTGGTTCTAGAGAAATGTTGAATAATTATTTGGTGTATGCATTATATCTACTTATTAGTGTTGGTGCATGTGCATATACAAGTGTGTAGATTTTGAATTATAATAATAAAAAGTAAAGGCAGCATTTCAGTAAGATTTTTTCAATTTCTAGAGCCCAAGAAAATCCACAAAAAATAACCTTCATTAAAAGGAATAAAAAAAGAAAAATATCTGGCTACATTTTATCAATAATTTTGACAGCATTTGATTATATTACTATATCAAAAGATGGAAAAATGCACTTTAAAATTGTTAAGCAACGAAATATCACAAAAGTAAGATACCTTATGGCATTACAATGATAGTCATTCATACTTTTTAAAGCAGTAAGAGTTTGCATTTTCAGATATTAACACTTTGCAGCATTCATTGGTGCTGTCTGTGTTTTATGTTACCAATCTGAATCAAGCCTATTTTTCCTGCTTCATACAACTGATTCATGGCATTCATTTTATCATTTTGTTTATCAGAATTATCCTACCCTATGATAGCTGCTATTAAGTTACATGTGAAAGACTAACAGCACCCCATCCCTGTAGGCACATCACTGTATATAAATTTAACATGGCTGTAAATCTATAAGGCATTTTTATATTCAGCTATATTTCTGTATACTTTTTAACTATGATGGCAACCCTTTAAATAGAAGAAAATGTCATCATTGCTATGAAGTGATGATACTGTGTCACTGGGCATTGTAATTTCATGTAACATCAGTAAAAATCCTAGTTGTGCGATATATGCATAATCCTATCATATCTGTGTGGCAAACTATTACAGCATTTTTTTCATATACATCAGCCCTCTCAACTTAAGATGTCATACCTTAGGAGAACTACCTTCATTTCAGTATGAACATATTAGCCAACAACTTTTTTCAGTGATTCCATAAACAGCATTTGCCTTCTTAACAAATCTACTTGAGACTGCAACAATAAATACAATGTTTTTCATACTTTATATCTAATTTATTTGTTTGATAGAAGACTGGTTATATAGTAACCATTATTGCATCAAACTGTTAGTTCTGAAGAAGCCCGGATACGCTGGGTGAAAGCGTTTAACTGAGTGTGTACTGTTTTTTGCTTTGTTCGTTGTTTTAGCCGCTGATTATTAAATTTGAGACAGTTACTTCAGTCTGTTTGCCAGCTGTGATTTTATTCAATCCACATGGAGTGGAAGCACTTATTGGTGTACTCACAGAGTTACGAAGTTGCCAGTTTGTTTTTTTCTGTGTTGACACTGTGAAATAAGCCACAAAATTTCCCTATCATTATCTTTCATGGTATATTTACATTCTCACAAGTAAACTCTATTGATGCATTAGTTACATGTAACATTTTACACAGTTTACACTGAACTTGCAAATCATATTTATGTAAGCTTAAAACTGGCATTTGGTGCCTTGATGTTATTTTGTGAAGATCATTCTTCAAGATGATATGCGATAGCTTATGACTTGACAATGTTCTAAATGATTCTCCATAAATATAATTATAGAATGTCGACAACAAAAGAAAGCTGCTAGCATTTGTTTCATTCTACACATAGCATGTTTCTTCTTCTTTCAAAACACCCATATACTACTGTTGTGCATTCCTGTCTGTGAATTCTCAAAGTTCTTGTTGACTAGCATTTCCCTGAAGTATTATATGTTGTGAAACATCATTAAACTTAACTGCAGGAGCTCTAAAAACTTCCTGTGTAACACTGTTATATCTGACATCCCTGGAATGAACTTGGAATTATATTGCATGATACTTAGGAACTGCATAAAAAACGAATGCATGGGATATGGGGGTATTTAATGGTACTGACTTTGTTCTGCAGAATCTGGAAATGGATTATTATATTTGAGAGCAATCACATAGTACTGAAACTTACTTCTATTCAGCTTTAAGCTTTTACGTCTCAGTCTATCCAGTAACTTAACATAAGTATCACATTCCTGCTAATTATGTTCCCACAACAGAAAATCATCAGTAAAGTTATTTATAATATATATATAATGCTTTCATCATTTTAGCTGTTGCTACTCCTTGAAAGACTTCTAAAGCTGAAAATATTTCAGGAGACATTATCAGAAACCTATTTGTGCCTAGAGGGTATTCTGGATTATAAAATAATTAAGTTTTGTTTATTCAGCCTAACTGTTGAAAAATAAATTAGATCTGGCACAGAACAGAACTTAACTTTCAGCATAGTCACAAAAATTGTCTCAAGAGTTTGAAGCAAATAATGTTTCCTTTTATCTATATTATGTTAGTTTATCTTGCTTTGCAGTTATTGCATGATTGATCCATTCATATGACTTTATTTGCTTAACAAGTACACCTACATTTTCCATACATTACAATTTATGTTCATTTCTTCTTCTAAGAGCTATTACATGTCTTCTCAGTGTATGAATACCTGGTACTGCTTTGGGTCATTTTGACTTAGCTTAAATTTTGCTCTCAGTTCCCTGACAACCATTAAATGTGCCTTTACTGAACTGGTCCATTAATTTTCCAGAAGTTGAATGCTTCCTGACCCATGTATTTCTCCTGGAAGAAAAGGTAGAGCAGTAGAGCTGGTACTGTCATCCAGTATTTGGAGAATCAGGGCTTTGCACTGAAGACTCAACTACTCCCGTGATGTGGGTTCATTGTAAAAATGAGATTTAGTTGGGTTGTGCCCCTTGTTTCCATGAGTGATGATGCAATCCCTTAGAAGATCACCTCCCCCCTACAGCAAATGTGCGCATGTAGTCAGTGGTCATTAATGGAGAAGATAACATTTTAATATGGTATTCTCCTAAAAGACAGCCTTATCCAGTAAATAAATAAGAATAATTCTTTAAACTTTCAGCAGTATATTCCCTATTTATTTTATTTGCAAGTTTGTAAACAAGAGCAGTAGGTTTTCCTTTTCACTCATGGCCTTATTACATTCAGAATAAGAATAAATGAACATGTACTTTAAGTAACACAAACTATAATACAAATACAGTGCTACAAGGTAAACAGATTGGGGTCTATATCATATGAGGAGGAACGTATTGGACCTCAAAATGCTTTTTCTGAGATTGCGGTACAGTGAAGAATGGGATATTTGCCCTTTCCTCACATGTAGTGCAATCTCAGAGTTGGAAGATATATTTAGCGGGGATGTGGGCACAGCGCCCCACAATAGGAAGTTCGTGGTAGGGCACGTTTGATATTATGAGTGTTCACAATTTGTGCAATTCGCACATATGATATAGACCCAACAGATTGAGACCAGAAAGAGCAATAGCAGGCACTTAAGGGCTCTATTTCATAACTCTCACTGGAGTATTCATGACCGTATTCTTATTAAACTAACAATAACATAACCTTTAAGAATGATGCAGATACTGTATTGCAGAAGCATGCATAGTGCAATGACATCTTTGATAGTACACATGTTCACAGAATCTGTCATAAACATCCATGTTGACTTTTGAACTGCTTTTTATACCATCATTCTGAGCAATATAAGGGATATTGAGTTTATAGCCAGACATGTTATGTTACTTGCTGTACAACAGTGTGAATTATTATGGAGCTGCACAGTAAGAATCCATTAAATGAGAACAAGTAGCTCCCAAGCATTATGACAATGTATAATTGGTGCAGCTGGTTTATATGATGTTCCAAGGACACCAACTGCAACAGCAGCTTGCATTTCCTGCACTTGTAAATAAGCAAAACGTGCATCATCTGATTACATCAATGGAATCGCAAGTTTATACAGCATATTGGGAAGATCCAGTGATTTAAAGATAACCACATACAGTAGGAGCCCTACTGTTTGTCACTGGCCATTTGCTTGATACTCAGAACATTGAATGGAAATGATCACTGACATTCTGTCATGATGGATGCTTTGTCTTCACTTTCTCCTGTTTCTGCAAGTTAGTGCAATTTTGGAGCTGGCTTGCCTCTGTGTTATTTTAGTTGTTTTGGTAGTTGTTTGTTGTTTAAATTGCACTAGAAAAGTATTTTTGCTGTCCTCTCATGTTAAGAAATTCCAGGATTATCCATCTTGTGCTAAAATGCGTTTACCTGGTTACTCTGAGTTGGGGATCATTATGGGGGGCTTAAAGTGTGGTTATTTAACAGTTAGAGGGCATAAGAGTCAGTTTTCAAGCTTTTGTTTTTCTCTGCTATAACTCAGGGAGCTGCTTACAAGGCTTTGTGCTCACTTCCTGAGCTTGTCAATACTTTTAAAGTGTTTCAACTACATCCAGAGTCATCCTGGGCTATGATAAGAATATTTTACTTTATACAGAAATTGTTACTGTTTTTTGAGCATTTAAAATATTTCATTTTGTGGCAAAAATAGTTATTTCTCTGTTTGTTGGCTTTTATAGGTCTGTTTATCCCCAAATCACCTTGGAAAGGGGTGAATTAGCCAAGGAGTTAGTTGGTTGGTACTTGTGTGTTGTTTAAAATGCAGTAGAGAGCTACTATTGCTGTGCTTTTACATAAATAAAGTGCAGAATCATCAGTCTTGTGGCAGAAGGTGCTTATCTGGTTTCTCTGAGTTGGGGAGCACTCCAGGGAGCTAAACTGTGGTCACTTTTTGGCTAGAGGGCATAGGAGTCAGTTTTCAAGGTTTTGTTTTCTATGCTAGAAATCAGGTGAGTTTGTAATGTATCTTACCAATGTGCAGTGGCATTTAGTAGTGACCTGCATAGTAACAAATAAAATTTACCTATACATTTAGGATTAAGTCCTAATCTTGCTACACATCGTGGCATTGCATGGAATTAAACTTAAAACAGCAGCTAGTGCATTAAATAGAACTACCATATACTAGCACAATATAACATCGTGTTCTTAACTCCAGAAACTAGTTTGTTTACAGAATACCACTTTCATACCCTAATACTATATAACATTTTGCCCTTAACCCCACAAGCTACTCCTGGAGATCCCTGTTAAAACCCAAGTCTCAGTAGTAAACAAACCCCCTATTACAAGACCAGGCAACATGGATATGCAATTTCTTAATATTTCTGTGGCCAGCTTAGTAGATCCTATGTTCTCAGACAACCAGTTAATAATTAAAGAAAATAACACAGTGTGCAAGAGATTTAAATGCACAACATCCATTGAGGTAAACATATTGCATTCAAAACAGTTGTCAAGAATACCCACACTACATCTCTCACACATACCACTTACTACACACATTATCTAGTGCTTAGGTGCTTAAATAAACCTTCCCAAATCTCAAAGACCTCCAAAGCAACCTGATGGCAACACTGCTCCTCAGCAATCACTAAAATATGCAACAACAAACATCTCACATAAAGCTACACACAATGGTCCCTCAATAGCAAAGCCGATAAGACAAGCATACATCTTGCTTAACACCCTTGTCATTGCGTATCCCACTGTATAAATCACAGTCACCTCTCTCACGAGGTTAGCCAAGGAGAAGATAATAGTTAGTTGCCTATCTGGAACTAGGATCTGCAATATCATCCATATACTCAAATCACTGCACCCCAGGTACCAATATAATTCTATCATAGTCCATATAAGTGTACTTGACTTGAGACATACCTCACTGGATTATATGAAAAAGAGATATAATGTATGTCTCAGAATATGTGTCACAGACAGGTACGAGCCTTGCACTGAAGAGCATTATATCTTCAAAAATGATAATGTCACAATATGAACATAAAATGGGCTTCCTAACTTTTAATCAACTCCTGGAAGTTAAACAAGCACATAATTGATCAAATGTGGTCAAACCTCATTTTTATCAGCAATAAATGTGGTTAAACACCTTCTTTGTCAGCAATGCAGCACATCATCGGTATAATATTGTGAAATAACTGAAATGTAAACTGCAGCATCTTAAAAAACTGCAATGTGGTGACAGACAACATCCAGTAATGTAATTTAAGGAAAACGTTTGGAACCAGACCCACTGGTTCAGATTAGCAAAGAAATGCTAGTGGTTCTAATCCCCTCAATCTCACTCAGATGTTCTTTTTTCATTTTGGAGCCATGGACCCATTCAATATTATGACTGCAGTGGTAGGACTTTGTATTTCTGACTTTTTACTTAATTTTTCCTTAGACAACTTTTTTTCTCTGCATTTATTTATTTATTTATTTATATAGTTGGTGGTGCATGGGTGCACATGTTTCATACAGATGGTAGTGCAACCATGGCATACATTTCTCCATTTATTTACCTGTTTTCATTCCAGCTTGGAGGCAAGGTGTTTATTTCAGTTATTTCATGATATTTTGCAGATGCTATACTGCATTGCTGATAAAGAGGATGTTCAACCACATTTACTGCAGATAAAAAGGATGTTAGCTCACAGATGACTGATGATTTGCTGGTCAAGCTTCCTAGAATTGACTGAAAATTAGGGAGCCCATAAAATGATATGTTTTAGTGATTGGCTTAGTGCCAGGTGCCACTTCAGTGGGTTCCGATATATGTCAGCACTAAAGGAAGACATGGTCAACAGACCACATAGATTTGCCAAGGATGGGTTGCAACCCCCCTCCCCCAGACTTTCTAATATTGGCTAAAACGTTATTCACCCAATTACAGCCTGTTTTAGGCTATGCCAAAAAGACAAAAGTACTGCACATTGATAATGTGATGTCACACAGGACAGAACAATGCATTCATCCACCTCTATGCATTCCAATAAGTGCTCAGAGACAGTGTGGTGTCACACAGGACAAAATGATGCATGGTTTGTTATTTAAAGGTTATGCTGGGTAGTGCATGGACAAATCACATTGTGAACCATGCATCTCCAATTATACCACAAATGAGGAAAGGTGTTCTGGATCACAGCTATCATCATTTGCATAGGTGCCAAAGGATACATTAACACATGGTAGAAGCCACACCAGAAAGAAGGGGGTTGCAGGTCAATAGAGGTGGTGTAGTGCATCTCCTGGAGAAGGGAACATCACTGTCATATTAAATTTCTTATGCTGAGAGGGTGGGTGAACATATATGGGACTATGTTGTTGGAGCCACTGAGATATCTAGCTGTAATAAGACTAGGGGACTCCTGTGGCACTGATGTGGCATTACTGGTGGAATGGGACAGGTATGAGGTCCACCAATAAGATATCCTGCCTTGAAGAGTCTGTGCCATGGCCTTCCATGGCATAAGGTAACGCATGGCCAACACAGGTATACAGATACCCCCGGCCACAAACAACATTGCCAAAGAGGGCAATAGTAATACGGGTGTTACTCACTATTCTCCACATGGATATAGACATGGCACCGATATGTGCAATGACTGATCTTATGAGTCCTATCAGAGAATTATAGATGGATTTCACTGCCTCCTAGAGACATTGCCATGGATAGGTGGCATTTTCATAGTAGCCATGCAATACACCAGTCATATCCATGTTGACGTAGTTAAGCTACTCAATGTGCTCAGAATATACTCCTATACATCTGTTGATCAGTCATGAATACTGCTCAAACATCAGAGAATGTTTGTGATACCAGATGCTGCTTGGAGCACAGATATGCTGTTATATGATAAGTACCCCATGTTAAATGTCATGTAGTGCACACATCTGCTGCTGCAGTCTCACAGGGAGCTATGTAGGTGCTATCAGTTATAGAGGAGCCCATCAGTTGGCAGTGATTGTAGGCACCCATGTTGTGCAGACCCAAGCTCTGGTGTAGGTGAGCCAACACTATGATCCTGGTCAATGGGCATAGAACAACCTAAAAGGGACACAGACAATGTGTCCTAAGATTGTGAGTCAATGTGGGTATCTTCAGCACTGAAAGACCTGGGGAGGGGCTACCTTGAGCCTGATGTCCTGTAACAGGATCTACAATTGTCAACACAGCAATTGTCTGGCCTATCAATTAATAATACAAGAGACAAATGAGTACATATAACTCCCCTTGAAATGTATGAAGCTCAGTATTATGCATGCAAATTCTGGATGGAAACATATAGGTCTACAATAGGAATGTATCTGAGATGGTCTTCCTCTGTGTTTAAACAACCAGTGTACCTGCAGGGAATATAAGCATTAGTTTATGTCTTCTCCCTACAGTCTGTATCTGAAGTTTTGCAATATAATGCGAGCAGTGTGGATACTAACATGAGTGGTATCCCTGTGGAATATATGTGGTTTCGCTACTTTCAGAACCTGTGTCCACTCCTCCACCCATTACACCCATGTTCTCATCATCTCTATGCAAAGATGCTAAGAATGCCTGATCATCTGTAAGGCTTGCATTAGAGATTGGCCCCATCCAGCTACCAACCTGTATGCTGTATGCTTTTTTAATGCTCACCTGATCACCTTGCTGTTGTAGGTTCATAGGTTCATAGGTTGGTACTAGGCTATCAGCCCTAGGGCCTATACAAGCCAAGCCATAACAATTCCCTGGCTATTTCTTCCCACACTATTTACTGCATTTGTGTGTTTCTTCTCACCCACTACATTGCTGTCATTTACCCATTTGTCCAACACATTGCTCCAGATTTTCTGATGATGTCCTCCTTTTCCCAAGAGGTGTCATCCATGAGGCTTGAGTGCTTGTATCTGGACACAGTTCTTGGCTCAGATGAATTGTCTAACCTATCCAGCTCCATGAAAACCATGAGCACACATATGAAAAGAGAGACAATAGCTGAATAACACTGCTGTCTGGGAATAACAGGCTGCAAATGAGAAACATTAGGCTACCTTGGGCATACACCCCAGGACATGGTTCTGCAGGGACAGAAATTCAGTTCTGCTGTTCTGAGCCAACTTCCCAAAGATACAGTTTTATAGAGATAGATAGATAGATAGCTAGATAGATGGATGGATAGATAGATAGATAGATAGATAGATAGATAGATAGATAGATAGATAGATAGATAGATAGATAGAAAGATAGATATTACCTACTCAGTCTGTATATGTTAGAAGAAGCATCAGTCAACCATTGCATAGAATAATACAGCTATCATAGGCACACTGGTTTTATTATACTATATTCACTGTCAATGGTTCATATATATATAACTACAGACATCAAAATATCACCAGAGTACAGTAGAGGACTTTGTACCTTATCTGGTGTTTCTCATATGGAAATGTTTGCTTCTGTGCTCCCGGATTGAATTGCAGGCTCCTAAACTATTGTTATTGCTGCTGTTGCTGCTTAGCTGAAAGTTATGGCATCTAAGAAGGCATTTCAGCTAGAAATGTTGCACATTTGCACTCATTTCCTTCAAATATATATTAATGAAGCCTGAATCCACTGATGGGTATGAAACACTGTGTGTTCACTGAAGTGAATTAGGAACATAGGTACATACAGCTCCACATGACTGTTGTATCATGCTCATCTGACCATGCATTTAAGCTGTGTATGTTTAAGATCAAGTTAAGTACAAGCACTAAGGGGCACTATATGCAATTCAAAGTCGTGTTAAATTGTGAATCACATCCTAACAATTTGTTTGGCTGCATATTGGTAGTGATGGCTAAAATTCCTAGTCCTCCATGGAGAGACCTCACCTGAGGTACTAAGGAGTCAAAGGTCATATTGTACATCTTATGCAGTCAGTTTAGAGAGCAGTAGCTGTGACTTTATGAGTACATAGGTGGATGGATGGTATGACCAGGTAGAGCAGCTGTCCAGGGCTACTAGGTTCCTCCACAATGGTTAACAGTGCAGGCATCATTATGGTGACCAGAGGTATCACTCAACTGAAGATCTCATCAGAAGTGGGTCAAGTACACCCCAAATGGTATAGTAACTGCTTACCATATGTACTGTGTTTTATATTTTTTAAACCTTCTTCTGTCTTTCTGAGCAGTAATCTTAATAAAGTTTGTTTCTTCTGAGAACTGCCAAGATGTACATGTACCATGTTATTCAGATGTGGGTGTGGTGTCTATATGTTTGCACAGGGTGCTGTTTACTGGCTGATATGCTTATATCACTGTGGTTAGCTGCAGGCCAGGTCACCTGCCTATACATCTAAGGGGGTGTAGGATGGACACCAAGTCATGCTTCAACATCACTATAAGCAGCTGTCTGGCATTCTCTCTACCTGTTGGTACTACCCCAAGCTTCTGTATGATTGTATATTTGTGTGTAGTTTTATCATTGAATGTTGTTGTCAAGTCAATCATGCCTATGTGTGATGCTTCACATATTCATTCTGGCTTTAATCACGGGTAGAGTAAGAAGAAAATATTACTGACTACTGAAGGAGGCAGCAATGATGTTTGATGCTGTTGGGGTTTTAGAACTCATATCTCCTCACTTGTAGTTGCATCATTTGTACATACTTTCAATAACGGTATACTTCTCGTTAAGTCGACCTTGTACTGGTCATTATAGAACCAATAAACTGCAAATGTATCACTGCCTGACCAAGGCTGAGATGGGTGAGCTGCAGTGGGTGTACCTTCCCAGAAGGAGTACCTATTCATTCCAGTTAGACACCCTATCCAATTGTCTACCTTAGCAATGCTGGAGCTACAGCAAATGGGGTAGGCTTTAAATATGCAGGCTTTGGCATTCTCGGTTGCTGCACATCAGCCTCTTCTGCAGCAAATCACAGATTCACTAAACTAGCTACCCCTGCTAATGGTGATGCATACCAGTGGCCACCTGGCCTCAGAAACTCCATCTGCTTGATACCAGTAGCACCCCTCTAAGCAGTTCAGTAGGTGCCGTGTTGCCCATACTCCACCCTATCCCAGCCATTTGTCTGCCCCATGTTTGTTTGTAAGCCTGTGACCCCATTAGTCTGTGTCAGTGTAACTCTGTATTGGTTCATTCCCCTGCTTCCTGCCCCCCCCACTACTTCCGTCTCCTTAAGTCACTTTCACCCTTGCCATCATTACTCCTTTCTTTCTTGTAGTACCAACCCTGCTTTTATGTAAAAGAAGAAATACGTTTTTCTAGCAGTAAAAGATTGGCAGCTAGTTAATGATGGCACTTGTTTCAAACTAAAAGACTGATGACAGTATTAGTTTTAAAGCTGGAATAACAGATATACAGATGCATTCTTTTCTGCTTCACTAGCTATCAAGAGAGAAATGTTTATGCTTTGTTCATACTGGGATCATTCTGTTGGTAGAAGAAAAAGGCACAGATAAAAGCAGAATTTTGCTTTAGTAATAGTAAAGGTTGAACTGAAAGGAACAGGGAGGTGCAACAAAAGAAAAAAATTATATTCTCTGTTAAGGTTTTATTAACTCATGAACTCTATAATGCTTATCCCCATATTGAAATGCTATATATATATGTAAGGTTTCTGAACTAAGCTGTGTTTGGCAATATCACCTTTGTACAATTATGGGTTTAGTTATACAGTATCTGGGCCCAAGATCTGTCAAGGAAGATTAATTTGTTCAGCACAATTTTATAAACATCCTTAGCCATCCAAAGATCAAAAGTGAATTTATAAGAAGTAATGCTTGGTAACATCCTAATATCAAAATGAATTCTGTTTCATATTTTAGGCATTACGTGTACTGTAAATTTTCTTCTTAAATTCATTCTACAATTTGCAATGCTAACATTTTTTTAAAAAATTAAACATTTTTGTTATTATTCCTGTACCCTCTCATATTACAAGATAAGGAAATATTTTAAGTAAATTGCAACAGGTCACCGTGAAAAAATGTATAAGCATTAATAGCTTTCCCACTTGTAAGCCTATGATGTAATGAATATCAATTCAAAACTTTACATCATTCTTTATATTTAAGATGTCGCACAGAGTGCATTTTCTTGGTAAATCTTCTGTGAAATGTTTCCATTTGAGTAAGTTAAGTCCCATTGTAAATTCAAAAAGTACCGCTAAACTCCCAAAGGGGTTGAATGTGTATTTTATATAGATGGACTAAATTTGACTTACCTGTTAGAGAAATTAAATTGAAAATTAAACTTATAAGACCTGAGGCACATTTCCTACTACTATTTAAATGAATAGCGAAGAATAGGTCAGAAGATATCATTATTTTGAAATCTGTTGTCTTGTGTAATTTAATTCTATTGAGAAAAAATGTGGTTTTATACCTGGCCTACTAAAATACATGTATTTCACACTTACTATGACTGAAGTTTAAATCAACTTGTTCAGCCCAAGTGGTAAATTCTTTTAGGAGTTCTGTAATTGGTGTACAATTCCCATTATAATCCAGTATGAAACCCACCTTACAGTCATCTGCATACTTGGCTTGCAAACAATGTTTGCTAATAGGACAGACTGAACAGAAAAGCATCCGAAACAGATCCCCCCATAGGACTCGTGACAATACTGGCAAATGTTCTGAAAAAAAAATACCATTTAAAGAAACTCACTATGTTCAACCAGATAAACAGCTTTTGATCTTGTTGACAATAAAAGGATTAAATGTTTGTTTTCAGTGAGTCATATCAATTGATCTACATGAAAGTATATCAAGGCTTTAGCTAAGTCAGTAAGCACAACACCATCTGACAAAGTGAATCTGATGCAAGGGCCACCCGATCATAGAACTCAAGTTTGTCAGTGTTCATCTACCTGGACTGAAGCCATGTTGATATAAATCTTAAGTTACTAGACCTAGTAATAATTTTAGCATACTTCTTTCATAATATTTACAAAGCAGTGAGGTGAGACGGATGGGTCTATAGCTAGATAACCCAAACTTATTATCCTTTTTAATATAGGTGAAATGACAGTCTATTTCCACTGCACAGTTTCAAATCAATTTATTAAAAAACACAAGTATAAGAGGGTCAGTATTTTTTATATTCCATTTATCAATCCTGCTAGAATATAATCAGGGCTAATAGAGATCTTATTATCATTTTATACGTGAGTCAGAGATTAGATCTACCATGATTGTAGGACATATGCACTTTAAGGTAGATGCACATTCAGGAGACAAAACTATTGGGAAAGTTATATGTGTCAAATTGTGAAAATATACTTATTAAATTCATCTGCAGCTTCTTGGCATCAGAATCAAATTTCCCAGCCAGTTCATAGACCCACTAGAGGCATCAAATATCCTCATCCTGGTCCTTACAAATATGGCAGAGCACTGCCCCCGTGTAATGTCCTAGCTAGTCACTTTAAACCATAAAGCTGTCTTTTTGAATGCAAACTAGTAACTCATGCAAGCCCTACAACTTTTAAGAATTATTCTAAGGTAAACTTCATACTACAATCACATTTCAAGCCCTTCAACCTTGAGAATGCTTCTCCTATGCACAAAGGTTCACAGAGACTGCCGTACCTACCCAAATTAAGTGAAGGTGCAGCACAAAAAAAATCCCTTCCTGGTGAAATTCCAACATAAAAAGTCTGTGGAAAAAAGGGAGAAACCCATGGCAAGAATTAGGAATAGAAATACTCAGCAAGGTAAAATTTCTTTCATTAGTCTAAACAAACTACTCAGGGAGAGAGTAAGGTACTAAAAAGCCAAATTTGGGTAAAAATAGTTGGTCAGGCAAAGGGCAATCACAAGGGACTGCTGCATATCTGCAAGTCAAGCCCCATTCGAGTAACCCACACAGGCAGACTCAACCTGGTCTGTGATATCAACAAGACTTGTTGGCAGGACAGATTTGTGTCCCAGAGACTTCCCCATCTATGGAATATACTCCCTCTCCACATCAAGCAGAGTACCTCTTTACCCCTTTTTAAGTGCAATTTGGATAACTGGATGGGAAACAGAAAATATACCCTTGAGATTCCGCCCATGTCCCTGCTGGACAGGGCATCGGGTGCTGATTTGTCTAAACATGGGATAAACTCTTAGTTAGGCTTATAAGGGCCTCATGCCAATAGCCTAGTCATTTGCTATGATCCTTTGATCCTATAAGGCTTTCTTCAGCTATTTCTGAAACCTCACAGGCAATACACAACAATGTACTAAATTAATTGTAGATGGTGGCACCTATTTGGAACCATAATGCATAGCTAATCTCCTAGCCAATAAACTTGGTTTAAACTTTACCCCCCATACTATTCCTGAGGAAATTCCAACATCCAGCACTCCTCCAACTATCATTAGACAGCAGGTCTTTAGAGGGCTATCCAAGGCCAGGGACACTGTATTGATAGGTCCTGATAATATCCCAGGATGCCTTCTTAATAGCATGAAACATGATGAAACATGAACTATCAGTCCTACTAGAATCTCTTTTCAACCACATCCTCCACCCAGGCTTTGTACCATATGAACGGAGGACTGAAATGGTAAACTGCTGCACAAGAGTGGACCATCCACAGACCTGGTGAACTACCAACCCATTAGTCTGACTAGCCTGATATACATAATCATGGAGGGAATAGTCAAGGATATCCTAAATGACATAGTTAACCTACAAACACTGGACCATAATCAGTTTGAGTTTGTCATGGGAAGGTCTTGCCTACTCAACCTAATAGACTTCTTTGAGACAGTCACCAAAGTGATGGACAAGGATAAATTGGTGCATAACGCTTACCTCGACCTGGTAAAGGCATTTGATACAATACCACACTCGGCACTGTTAACAGGCTCACTAAATGAGGTATAAATCCATACAACACCCACTGGATAGCCAGCTGGCTCACAGTCAGTACCCAAGAAGTTAGAATGGGGGAGTCTACCTCTGTGAAAAGGCTGGTTACTAGTGAGGTCCCACAAGGTTTGGCACTGGGCTGCTACTGTTTGATAACTGCTTCTCTGAAGTTAAGGCTAATGTCAAGGGCCTCTAGTTGACCATGTTTGTAGATAACTGCAAGTTGGGCACAGTCACTGCCTTTCCCCAAGATACAAACATCCTCCAATAAGGCCTGAAACAAACCAAAGACTGGTGCCAGAATCGTGTCCTAAAACTTAATGACTGGAAGTGCATCATAGTATCTTTCAGTAAGATGACTAACCCTCTGAACTATCACATTGATAACACACCCTAGAGAGTAAACCTTGTAGTCAGGGACTTGAGAATGTTGGAATGACATGTAGACAGAGATTTGGCATTTGACTACTGTGCTTCTACTGTGATGAGGAAATCAATCCATGTTGCACAACTCATATGTAAGAATATGGCATTGAGGTCCAAACAAGTCATTGTCCCATTGTATTCAAGCCTCATGAGACCAATCATTGAGTACAACACCTCCTTAGGTACCTTACCAGGCATATGCAACAACTGGGGCATCCACAGTGATTTCTCACAAAAATAATTCACTGTTTAGAAAACAGCTCCTATGCAGACTTTCTCAAATCATTGCCCATATATATTCTGTTTTCTACAGGCTACCTCAAGGCAACCTCTGCCTAGCCTACAAAGCTTCCTCAGATCTAGCTCTAATGGACCTGTTGCACATCTGTAAAATGCCTAGCACCAGAAACAGATGATCTAGGAACCTAAACATCAACAGCAACGTAAATAAGACATGATGGAGGGAAAGGTATGTGTCTCTGAGGCTCCCCCTTCTTGGGAACAGGCACGCCATCTATGGCAAGAAGGTTTCTTGTCTGCACCAGTAGATAGGAGGAACCACATGCATAATCCTTTTATACCACCCATGTCTCTACTAGAGACAGAAAGCTAATAAATGTTTGAGTACCCTGTCCAAGTATGAACTATCCCCCCACAGCATTTGGGAACAAATTCATAACAAGTTTTATTCAGAGAGCTCTTCTAGAATCAAAATGGCCCCTTGGGACAATAACTTAGTATTATACTATAATACTATGAACAGATGATATTAACTTATTGTTTTTAATCTTGAACTTAATGTATTTATAGAATTGTTTCTTATTCCCAGAAGTTGATAATGTAAATGTAACGTTTTTTTTTTTTTGTTTTTTAATAAATGTTGAAACTTTTATTTAACTGGTTCAGTCTAAATTTGTTCTCTCTAGTTGGATTATTTCTGTATGTATGAAGTATCCTTTTCTTTCTTTTATATAATTTCAGAGTCTCTCCAGTATGGTAACATGCAAGTTTGAGATACCTTACTTTGAGACACACCTTCCATAAAATTATGCAATATGTTTTCAAGAACTGAACAACATCCATTTCAGTCAGTGCTTGCTGTTTACACAGTCCACTGCATTAATAGTCTCTATGATACCTGTGTAGTTTTGAGCCTTAAAGTTGTATTTTTTTATAACTCTTGATTGTTGCTGTTTACCAAAATAGATATGAAAGTACAGAGAGCAGTGGTCTGAGTTGCCCAGAAGTGGACCAACTGAAATAGTAACTCAAGACACACAATTAGCAATTATAATATCAAGGACATGATTTCCTCATGTAGAATTTTGACCATTTGCATCATATTTAACTAACCAACAGTGGTACTGTATAATTATTCCAGTTTATTTTTCCTTACTTCAGATCTCCCTTCCTAATGATGAAATTGTGCTCTAACAGAGACTGTGAGAATTAAATACAATCCATATAGGACTTTGAGTCCATTTATGGTTTCCTATAAGAGCGCATTAGTCTCATAGTTCCAGGTAAAGGTATAATGTATATATATCCACAACTACAGTTTCGAAAGCTACAGTAACTGAGGCTAACTTATATGCTAAAGTTTTAGATATCTTTCAATATCTCTAAATGGACTAAGACATTTAACATTATTGTAGCCAGGAAAACAAGGGTCAATAGCAATATTATCACATTATGCAATGAAAGACTAGTCAACATGTTAATTTATAATAATCCTACCATTTTAATGGTAAAAATTTATAAGATTGTTAGATCATATATTTCATGATCCACATATTTGTGGATGGAAGCTTGGTATAAAATATCTAATATCAGAAGCTAGTTTACTGTAAACAAAACTAGAACCATAGCGACTTAGATGCAAGTTGTCCTGGGCTAGCATACAGTAATCCCAGTATATAACATGAGTCAATGAATACATAGTGTAAAGGAGACTTAACCAATTTATTAAACAATACAGCCTTTGAGTACAAATAATCATTTCATTTAAGATTAAGAATAATTTCTCCTAATGCTACTTTGATGTTGTTTTTTTCTATGGTCTCTAAAATTTCTAATAAATGCATTTTGCATGTGATTGAGTGGAGTAGCTCTTAAATCATTAGTAACACTATGAATAAAAATGTTGTGTAGGAAGCTCAGCCTTTGATAAGTTTATTTAGTAACACAAGTATATTTATGAACTTCCCAAAGACATGCTGTAAGTTGGACACTCTAAATTGGCCCTAGGTGTGAGTGTGTGTGTGTGTGTGTGTGTGTGTGTGCCTTCTGTGGAAGGTTGGGCTCGGCTGGCAACTCAACACTGTAAAACTCCACTGCCAATAATGAGCGGACAGGTGATTTTCTGTGGTGACCCCTAACTGGGAACAGCTGAAAGAAAAGAAGAAGACCAGGTAGACACAATATAATAATCTGAGTTACTTAATTGCCTTCTTGCATTTTAAGCGTGGAATCAGATAAGAACAAAATTTCTTCTCTCTTAGCTTTTTCATTATTTAAAATAATTTTACTTGCTTATCTATTTTCAGCAGTTGATAAGTTCTGAGAAACAATACCTATATTTTAAGGGGGATGCATTCATATAAACCCCAGGGGTTGGGAGGGTGGCATAAGGGTTAAGTCTTTGCCTTACAAACACAAAGTGCAGGGTTCAAGTCTCCAAAGGGATAACTGGCTAGGCTTAAAATGGCTCGCAAGGGCATTTAGCCTAGCACTGATCTATGAATCTATGAATCCTTCACTCTCAGCCCCTTCTTTTTAATTTTCTATCATGAATGTCATTTGTTTGATCTAAAAGGGTGATTTAGGAATGACAGTTTCATTGTTTTGCTATCTTAGTTTTAACAATAACTTCTAGCTATGAAACAGCAGGAGTAGCGGAATGTGAATTAACCATTTCACCTTCAAGAATCTGATCAGGGCTCACCACATCCTGAAAACACCTTGTTTCAGGTTACAAAATTGTAGGCGGGGGTAGCTGTAAGTTTTCCTCATTTCCCTCAAAGAATGGATAATGAAAGCACCTTGCTTTATTTGGCAAAACAATAGAGGCAGTTAGTTGTGAGTTATCATTATTACCCGCCAAGTGTAGATACACAATAACTTGATCTACAAAACTCATTATGTCAGGAATAATTCCATAATATGTTCCCTGACCCTGAGCATAGGAATCTGTAGGGGTACCCATTTAATTGCTTATAACTTGGACAGTTGTATCAGAGCTGTCATTTTCTTTCAAAGAGCTGTCCAGAAAGTCAAGACTGGATTGGTAGCAAAGTGCTCGTTTTGTTTCTTTTTATTTGCTACAGTTGGACCAGTCATTTTTTTTTTACTTATTTATTTACTTATCACAGTTTTAGAGTGAACACAAGTTATTACATTTCTGTGCCTGTTTATCTGAAAATTCGTCTGAGGCAGTTTCAGTTGTCCATAGTCTTCAATATTCCCTGTTACTATAACTATCTGACAAATTGGAAGAGCCTGATTTAGCTAATACTATTTGTTTAGTATTAAACTCAGCCTCATCCAGTGTTCCTCCACAAAAGTTACAGAAACCATTATACCTTTAATAGCTCTAGTCAGTAGATCACAATCAGTGTTATACTTTATAGAGGTTCTAGAATCAGTGGCATCTGATTTACACAAGTCATGTAGATACTATTTCCAAGAGTTTACAAAACTTAAAATAGCATTCAGAGAGCTTTATAGTTCTTTTTGACTCAGTACAGAATTTGCATGGACTTTACGATCAAGTATTTCCCATAATTCCCTAAGCTTTATACAGTTAATATAAACTGTTTCCTTCCGTTGAAATACTTATAAGGTAAAATTCATATTGTTCCCATTGTAGGAGATGCATATATATTATTAGGTTGTTAAGGGCATACTAACAGACAGCGTCCATGTTTGGTATAAGTCCTATACAGTACAATTATTGTGAAATACTTAAATGAACTCATAAATAATAAACTCTGTACTATACTGTGATATTTATTAAAAGTGACTAAGACTTGTATGATCTTATATTTCTTTAAATAAAACCTAATGTGTGCGCTCCTAGTCGATAATCAGAGAGTAAGTTTTTTCATTCTAAGGTGTAGTACATTTAAATAAATGACTGAAGTATCAACTGAAAGTAGAGATCATGGGTTAGCCACATAGATTTCAGAATAAAACTTGTAATCAGAAGTGTACCAATAAATAATAAGTATTATACAATGGCTGACCATTAACGTGCTAAAACGAGTATGCTGATTGGCCAGCCCAACCAGCGTGCCGATTGTAAATCCGAGAATATACCAACGGAAAAAGGTCTGGTTGCCCAGACTTTTTTCTGTTGGTATATTCTTCAATTTTAGCTTTTTTCAACAAAAATAAAAACAAAATTTGTAGTCCAGAGGACTTCGGACATATGAGAGAGGAACCATGCAGAAAATACAAGGGAAATCCGGTACATTGTTTAAAACTAAAGACACGTACCTGATTTCCCTTGTATTTCCTCCATTCTGTCTCTCTCCTACCCTAAACTTCCTGAACCATTTTTTTTTAATTAAAAAAAAAAAAGGAAAAGCAGAGCAGCAGAGATCTTCTTTTCTCCGTTGCTTACTTTCCCAAGCACTGATGTACTGGGTATGAGTGGGAATGCAAGTCTCATACGCATGCGCAGTACATCAACACAAGGAAGCAGTACACCACTAGCTGTGGAAGAACAGTAATGCGCCATTATACAAAGACATTATTTAAGAAAAGTATTTTTTTCTTAAATAATGTCATTGTAAAATAGCAATAACCGACTCCGTGGTTGTGGTATATTGAAATGTACCCATGGTTAGCTTTATTTAATCACTAGGGCTTCACCCTCATGATTAAATCACACCAACCATGGGTAAATCTTTAATATACCACACTGATGTTGTCAGTTATTGCTATATAATTATATCAGAGCATGCAGTCCAGCAGTGGTGGGTTCCTAAACACCAGCATCCAGATACAAGTCATACAGATGTATAGTATGTGTTTTCAGATAAAGATAACTACAGTAGCATGCACAGGAAGTAAAGGAAAATGGATTCCTAACCTATAGCAGGGGTCCCAGCCTTAAACTACACTGCTAGGAAAGCATCCTGACTAAGCACTACAATAACAGGATAGCTAAATTCATGAGTAATCAATCTGCTAAATGTCACCACTGCTTAGCCTTAAAACAGGCAGGCTTATACTTCCACACTGTCTGTGTATCACCCATTAAGCAACTTTTCATAATATAATCTACAAACCTCAAAACTGTCCTGCACTCCAAGCTTTAGCAGAACCTTACACACCTGTTGAATCTCTGCTCCATGACAAGTCCATGTTAGCCATAACTAAAACCCATAACTCTGATTGTCTGTCCTTGTACTCAAATTATGCCTCCAAAATCTGGCATTCTATTCTTATTGCCATCAGAGAACAAGCCAACCTATTCAGATTTTAAAACTTGTTAAAACAACACTGTACAAACATTTGACTCTGCTCTTGCACATCCCCAGGTTAGACTAGCTTGGTCATTATACACCTACATTACGGAACAGTTGTGCAAGTTGAACTTACCATAACAGTAGATGCTTGAATGATCACGGCTGCAGTAGCCTTAGCTACATGAGTTATATCCTTCCAAGACTATAACAGTCAGCCAGCTTCCAAATCTTCAGGGCATCTTCCATATGCCCAAATGTCAAGCAGCTCAAGCTGAGGTAACTAAAAGGAAAGTTTGGGGGCGAAGCCCTTCAGAGCTTACATGCCAGGAGAGAGAGGGAGGCTTAACCTGAAAGAACAATGCTAGATATAACAAAAAATAAATATCTGCATCCTGGCATAAAAAAAGCACAATTAAAAACAAGGGGGATGGAGGTTACTGCAGCAGTGATGAGTCAAACATCTACTCTTATGATGAGTTCAGTGCACATAACCGTACTATCTTTTTCATGTTTGTCATGGCTGCAGTAACCTTTGCTGTATGGATTACCACAGCTAAATACATTTTGAGAGATGGAATGAGAGGGATCCATGTCTACCTGGAGAATAGTCCTAGTAAAGCTTGATCTCAACCTAGAAACAGAATCAAGCTTATAGTGTTTTGTAAAAGTATGTACATACGACCAATTAGCAGCTTCTAGAATACTTCTAAAATCTAAACCTTTCCAAAAATCAATAAATGAAGCCAAGGTCCTAGTAGAAAAAGATTTGCAGTTTTCTGAGCAAGGTCCTAGTAGAGTCATCTTTGACCCTGCCTAGAATAGTTTTGTTATGGTGACTATAATAAAAGGTAATAAGCTTAGAGAACCATTTGGAAATAGTCATTTTTGACATGGGTTGTCCCGACTTCTTAATTTCACCAGAAAAAGAACAACTGGTCCAAAGAGCTGCAACATTTAGTTTTGTCAAGGTAGTACCTGAGTTGTCCATGGAAATCCAAGATATGGAGTATCTCCCATATTTTTAGGTTCAGGAAAGAAAATGTGAATATGGATAGTTTGTCTTAAAGTCAACTCAGATATCTCATTAGGCATAAAGGAAGGATTAGTTCTTAAAGAAATCCTGTCCGTGTGGAAAATGAGATAGGGTTGACTCACCACAAGGGCTTGCAACTCAGATACCCATCTTGCAGAAGTCACAATCAGTAGAACTGTTTTCCATATCAAGAACCTCAAGTCATAGGTTCATAGGTTGGTACTAAGCAATCGGCCCTAGGGTCTATACAAGCCTAGCCATAACAATTCCCTGGCTATTTCTTCCCACACTATTTATTTCCCTGGACCCCTGTCTAGCAGGGTGACTGACGTGATCCCTGGGGTGAATTTCCTTTCTCCCATCCAGTCATCAAGGTTCCTTTTGAAGAGGGCCAAAGAGGTGCTCTGCTTGACATTTATGTGCAGTCTATTCTAGAGTCTGGGGGGTCTCTGGGTCATGAACCTATCCCTCCAGCACATTTTGTTTATTGTGATGACAAGGTTTAGATCCTGGGAGCATGTGGCTCTGAGGGATTGGGATTTCTTTAAGTGTAGCATGTCCAACAGTTCTGGGATTGACATGGCCTTTTATGTTAAGTAGAGATCACCTTGGAGCAGACAATATGTGACAGAGTATAGCTGGAGTTTTTTAAGGTAGTCAGCATAGGGCATCTGCTTTAGGCCTGTGATTCTTTTAGTGAGGTATTTCTGCAGCCTTTCCAGTTGTTGCAGATGTCTTGAGAGGTACATACCAAATAGGGCATTGCATTCTATAATGGGTCTAATGAGGGATGAGTACAGTGGGACAATGACCTCCTTTTTTCTGGATGAAAAGCCTTTAGTGATGAGGTGTGCCACATAGAAGGATTTCCTGACTGTTGTGGTGATGTGGTTATTGAAGGTGAGACCACTGTCCACCTGTATCCCTAAGTCTCTTATCACATTTTCCGTGTTTAGTGTACTGCCACCTATGTGGTAATTCACAGGTACATGTTTTTTTTCCAAAGGGCATAACTATACATTTCTTGGCATTGAGCTTGAGCTTAAGTGGTTCAAAGTGTTAGCTTCTCTACCACAAAATTATGATTTCAAAGAGGGGCCACCTGTTTTCTAGGAGACCTGTTATGCAAAACCCCTTTCAAGAACATTTTGACATGAGACTGCATTAAAAGATAGGGACCCATGGGCAGACATGCTGAAATGGCTGATAAATTAACCTTGATAGAGGAATAAGAAAGGCCCAAAGATTGTAACTCACACAAATATTGTAAAACCACAGAACAACTAGCCCTGAAAGGGTGCTGGTAATGTTGTTGGCACTAACTAGAAAACCTTTTCTATTTGCTTTTTTAGTAGCAGGCTTTATAGCCTCCAGTAATACCTGCCGTACAACCTCAGAAAATCAGTACCTGAAAGGAATTAAGACCATATCATCCAAGCAGTCAGTTGAAGATGACTGATGTTGGGGTGTATCAAACACCATTGGTCTTATGTGAGTATATCCAGTCTGTGAGGAAGCTTGTGGTAATTCCCCCTGGCCATTTCCAAAAGAAGGAAGAATCACAGTTGCCTGGGCCAGAAGGGAAACACCACAATGATCTTGGGGGATTCCTTCTGAATCTTCGGAATTATCCTGGATATTAATGTAAAGGGTGGAAAGGCATACAGAAACATTCCTGTCCAAAAAAAGAAAAAGAAAGGATGACTGTCTATCAGGCCGTCTTGCATGGAGTCCTTGAGCAGAATATTGCCAGTTGATTCTTCAGAGAGGAGATAAAGAGGTTTACTTAAGGAATTCCCAACAGATGGATCAAATCTTTGAAGACACGCTGATCTAGTTTCCATTTGTGAAGGTCTGACCTGGTCCTGATCAGCTTGTCTGCCACACAATTTTTCTCTGACAGAATGTAGGATTCCTGTAGAGTGAGACTGTGCTGCAAGGCTATATCCCAAGTTAACATGACTAATCTGCGAAGGAGGTACACTTGTTTCCCTCTTGCTTGTTGATATACCATATGACTTTGGTATTGTCTATAACCACATGAGTAGGTCCCGGGGACCAGAGATGGTTCAGAGAGTTTTGTGCCTTGATCAGGGAAAGCATCTCCTTGATATTTATGTGTTTACATCTGTCGTTGCTGTCCCATACTCCCTGCACTTTTTATCCCTCCAAAATCTGCTCTGCAAGAAAAGTCTGAAAGTGTCTGTGGTGACTGGCTGTTTATGAGCAGGGCGGACCTGGATTTAAGGATATCTGTAGTCTCCGCCAAAAGATTTCCCTTCTGCAAACCGCAGAACCTGGATGTGAAAAGATAAAGAGTGCTGATGCTGGTACAAAGAGATTTCAGGTTCCACTGTGTACTTCTCATGTGCGGTCTTACTACATGTATCATGAGAATCCTTGATGCTATGAGACACTACATCCTGAGGTATTCCCTTGCAGTGACTGAAATCTGAGTAGAAAATCTTAGAAATAGAGCTACATAAAGATCTAATTTTTCCTGTTGCTTAGTTGATATTCCAGGAACACAATTCTGTCAAGAAAGACTTTTGAATGTTCTCTTGGAATCCCAGTTTATGGATGCGATCCCTCACCCAAGAGAGTGAATCCTGACATCTTGAAATAGAGTCTATAAAGATACATAAGTCATCTAAATGTGGATACTCTACAGGCAGTAGAAAACACATCCTCTAAAGCAGGCAGAACAGGAGGAATGAGTGTAGGTTCTGGAAAAACCCTTCTTTAACAACTCATACTATTTTCTGAGGGACTTAGAAACTCTCCCACTGAAAACACTGGGACATTTTAGCAATAGTCTGTGAGAAAGAGAAACACCCACAGGAAGAATCAGAAAGTGAGCTGTTATCTAAGTCTGAATCAGAAATCTGAGGAGAAAACCCTGAACTTGTCCAGGAATCTTCCTGTTCAGAATCTTAAATCTCTTCAGGAAAAGAGGAATTAATCTTTCTTTTACCATAAGCTACTTTACAAGAAGGATCAATAGCCTGAATTAGACCCTGATCAAGTCCCAGTAAACTATTGTTATCCAAAGAAATTTAAGGAGGCTAGATACATGTTTGGTTTTCCATTTCTGTTTGACAGGCAAAATAGGCCAGCCATGTAATTAATGGCAGCAGCTGCTTCCCAAGAGATGGGTATAGCATTCTGACACAACAGGGAAACCTTCCCTGTTCCCTCTACCAGGATCAACAAGATTGGCCCTCCCTTTCCCACTGAGGGGACTACAACAGCTGCAGATAATGTGGCTAGCCCTCATTCCATAGTGGCTGTAGGTGCTACACCAAAGTGATCCAGGGTAAAAGGTGATTGGCCTGAGGGCAACAAATGACCAAAGCAGAATCACCCACCTGTGGTCGAGGCAAATGGCTAGCATGCTGTGGTGGCAATGGCTGTTTGTTTAACTTTTTCTTTTTGCAGCTGGAAGAAGAACCAACTGTGGGACCAGTAGTCTGTTCTATGGCCAAGCCAAAAATTGTGTCTCTTTGCTAGAGAAGACAAGAATCAAATTCCAGTAAAACTACCAGTCTACAAAAATTACCCTTTTTTGTCAGAAAAAAACACAGTAAAAAGCACTTTAAAACACTATCACAGCCTTACAATGAAAAAATGAACACATTTTTTTCACATAAAATGTTTGCTGTTAGTTTACAGTACCTATAAAATAACAGAAAGAAACAAGTGCTCAGTTTAAAAGAACATTACACTATCAAGACGGCTCATTAAATAACACTCCAAGCTTTAAAATAATTTTCTTGAAGAGAAAAGTAATAATAATATTAGCAACATTTAAAAAATGTAAGTTTTGTTTTGCCCAAAGGGAACTTATATTCCCAGGAAAAAAAAAAGCACAAGCTGATCATCGATCCTCAAAAGCCTCGGAGGAGTGTCTGTAAAGTCCTGCAGAGCTACATGGTCAAACTCATCTTTCAATCAACTCAGCTCAAGCTGTTCAGGAGAAAGGAAGGCACTCTAAAGGTTTGGAAGCTGTCTATCTGTTACATCCTTGGCAGCTATAACCATACCTCTCAACAAACTCTTAGCAAAAGAAATCTGGGTAAAGCCTAAAATAATGGGAGGACAAAGACCCACAAATAGGGACATATTTAAAATATTGATCTTATAAACTTAGAAAGTAACTAAACTAACAAGATTTGTGTTAGCATGCATTTTCTGAAGCATTTGAAGTCTGACACTCAAATGTAAGTTATTATTTGGTGAGTCCAGTCATCATTGATTTCCTGAAAACCACAAACCTTATCAGGAACAGACCAAAAATATGAGGCATAAATCCGGACATTCTGTGAAAATTTGGACAGTTAAAGGTACTGTAGCAGTATTCAATATGAAAAATATCCATATATACCTCAACAAAGCAAATTCTCAATGTAGATTTCATCCTGTCTTCTATCACTTTGCCTTTTCTGCCACTCCTATTGTCTCCACTTACCCCCGACAAGTCATTCCCTCCAGCAATAGTCCACATCATATTCATACTCTCTACCTTCTACATCTGCCTCAACTTCACCACATTTTTCTCTCTATCACCTACCAAATGTACACACTACTCACCTTTCCTCACCTATTCTATGTTTTCTACTAGTATCTCCCATACTTGTTTTCTCTTATTTCCCCAACCGTAAATATAAAATTGCAATTTGACATTTTAAACCTTCATTGTACATGTCAATTGCTCATGTATTAATATGTAATGACTCTTATTATATTTTATTGATTGCAGATTTTGTCTTGTATAGGTGTCTTTCAATTATTGTATGTCCTGATTGTAACTTTATGCTTTTCATTTTTCTTTGTTGTATAAAACTTTTCTCCCCAGGTCTCCACTGAAAATGGGATGCCATAGCCTAGCACACCTCTTAACCTCTTAGTGCAGGAACTCATGACAAAACCAAAAATAATGTGAGACAAAGGCTGAAAATAGGGACAATTTTTAAATAAACTTAGAATCCTAGTAGAATAAAAGGTTTTGTGTTAGCACATATTTTCTGAAGGATATAAATTCTGAAACTTAAATGTCTCTCATCATTTATTGAATTCAGTCTGCACTGATTTATTAGAAAACCACAAGTTTTATGAGCAGCAGACCAAACATATGAAGCAAAAATCTGGACGTGCTACAAAAATCTAGACAGTTGAGAGCTATGTAGCCCAGGCAGACTACTACAGTCAACAAAAGCAATAAATAAATAAATAGACCACACACACAATTAACGCAGAAAAAAGCAAGGAAGCAGCTGAAAGTTTTCTGCATTGATCTGAACTCTAAAATAAAACTGAGATATTTGCTAGGCCCTTCCTGTTAGATAAATACAGGGCAAGCAGGTCCGCTGGCAGTAGATGAAACATTAAATTTGCTAGTTAAGATGGACAGACAGCTTAAATGGCTGGGTTGTGCTTTTCTGCTATCTTTGAATGGCCATTTCAACTTGTGAATAATTGATGACAAAGAAAAACTCAAGAGAGTGTGTAAATAATTGATATACTCACAAAAGTGATAAAAAAAAGATTTCTTAAACAACATAGTCTATAACTGACTGGATTTTGGAACAAAGCGTCTCATTGAACAGTATTTAATCTTAAGTTATATTTTTCATAGTGGTGGGAAGTTGTTCACGAGTAGTATTTTATACAGAAACAAACATTTTGAACAGTTCCTGTATTTAATTGCACATTTTAGTTGTAACTAACAATTTAAATTTGTTAGTTTTCCTGCAAATACCTTGTTAGCCCTTTGTTATGAAATACCTGAAAATAAATACGTTTAGTACCCTTAACATTCTGTAAAGTAACTTCTGCTCAGTTATCTTTTCAGTCATGGTACAGAATTTGCTTACAGCTCATATGGCTGAATTGCAGAATGTTGATCAACATGTGACATACTTGCTGACATTGTGTTTTAATTGCTGCTGCATCCAAACTCCATGTAGCATTTCATAGGTTCGTAGTTAGTTACCTACTAGCTATGCAGGCCAGAAGACCATTAAGAAGCCTAGAGTAAATTTTCAATTGCACCAAAGCAATGTCTAGTTAAGTGACTTGCTAAAGATGACACAGTAGACAAATGAAGATTAAGAGGAATCAAACTCTGTTCCAGAAGAAGAAGCTTGCTGACAGCTCATGGCCTTAATCGTCGGGAGTAACTGTCAAACAAAAAGCCACCTGATCAGGGAGCACCTATATCTGAACTGTCCACCTCTTGATCTGTAATGAAATACTGTACTACTGAGCTCCACACCCATTTCCTTTTAGTTATAACAATTAGCCTTGTCTATGGCAGGTGTATTTATAATAGTTAATATGATTATCACGTGTTCAGTATGGAATAAGAATGATTTCTCAGCATCATTATAATTATGTAATTCAATTGAGAAAAAAATATCCTTGCCACTTGTGTTATTAAAGTTTTATATTTTACAGTCCTGGAACAAGATATTTGTGATTTGTATCTCATGCAATGCCCTTTTAAATGCTGAATATTGAAAGTCATATGTGAGTTTAGCAAATGTGTGTGTGTGTGTGTGTGTGTGTGTGTGTGTGTGTGTGTGTGTGTGTGTGTGTGTGTGTGTGTGTGTGTGTGTGTGTGTGTGTGTGTGTGTGTGTGTGTGTGTATATGTGTGTGTGTATATGTGTGTGTGTATATGTGTGTGTGTGTGTGTGTGTGTGTGTGTGTGTGTGTGTGTGTGTGTGTGTGTGTGTGTGTGTGTGTGTGTGTGTGTGTGTGTGTGTGTGTGTGTGTACGTGTGTGTGTGTGTGTGTGTGTGTGTGTGTGTGTGTGTGTGTGTGTGTGTGTGTGTGTGTGTGTGTGTGCGAGCGCACTTGCTCCTGTGTGCATATACCTGTGTGGAGGGGTGCCTGCATACATATACATTTCTCTCTCTTTCAATCTCCTTCTATAATTATATTAACATTCTCACCAAAACCCTCAACACATTCACACAACAGACCTCTCTAATACATTACACAGATGACTCCACACTCATTTGCATGTGTGGCACACCTCCAAAAAAATTACTCAGGAAGCTTTAACAGCAACTGAAACATAAATTTGTAACTCAGAACTCATGCTCAGTCCTAAAGAAAAAATGGACAACTACTTTTTTCCAAATCCCACTCCCCCCAGAAAAACAAAATTTAAAGTCCTCTCTCTTGATAATACAACCACTGAAGTCACTTCTTATAACAAATTATTAGGAATGGTAGTAGATGATAATGTTACTTTTGACCTGCATATACAAAACTGCATAAGAAAAACTCATCAAAAACTAGGGATGCTTTATACAGCCAAAAACTTTCTCATCGACAAAACTAAAGTATACTTGCCACTACTTAACTCCTCCCCAGACTTCTTTATAGTGTTCCCATCCTTACTAATAATCTTCAGGCATCACAAAAATCAAAACTTGAATATTCCTATAACATAGTTGTTAACTTTTCACCCAATAGTCATTTCAAAAACCACCACTGTATAGCACTAAACATCTAAATTGGTTAGAACTACCTCATCAACTAACATATGCACACCTTCTTACAACCTATCCACTGTCTTTCTAGTTGCCTTCTCCTTACATTAATTTGACCATATGTCTCATTTCCTCTCTGTTTTTACTGGTTTGTGTGAGTAAGCACAAAATTATCATTTTGTGAAATCATTCCCCTTCAACTATTTAAATTTATTGGCCATCCAACTGTATTCCATAGCACCAGAATACAAAAGTGACCACCCCATTCAATCTATCTTGCTGTTTTAAAAATAGTGACTCTCCACTAAAACTTAACTTTTTAGACAGGTAAAACGTAAGTTACCTACTTTCAGATGTAACTCCTCTAGTGCACACTGCAGTGTTTAGGATAAACCATTTTTTTTCCATTTTACCTTTAAGCATCCCTGAGACTAGCACTTGTTTTAAAACCTGCTGGAAAGCACTAGGAAGTCTTAAACTGATACAAGCACTCAACTCTTCTTGTTAATAAGGAGAAATTAATCGTAGGCACTAAACAGCCTATAATTGCAAAGTACATTGCTAAGGTATGGAAAAACAGCTCTTGTACTTTACAAAAAAAAAGCACCAAACCAGGCATGTCCACCTGGTGAATCTGGGCATACTGAGGCAGTGCAGCAATTGCCTCATGTACACAGACAACTCTCTTCTACTACCACCCAACACTACAACCTGTGAGAGATGCACTTACATAACCAAACTGGAAGCAAAGCTCTCTCTACCCAAGATTGTGCTAGACAGTCAAGAGGAGAAAGTTAACACCCGTACTACACCTCAAGCAACACCTAGCCCTTCTAAACCCACACCACCAACACCCACACATAGCAACACTAAACCCACATATGTGGAAGCCCTTAACAGTAACCTGCCCAAGCAACAAGGACCTCCAAAGCTGAAACGCAAACAAACACCAGTCACAACCAAAGTGTCACATAGTTCACAACACCAGTGTGCCACCAAACAACAGCCCCTAAGGCAAAACAACGTACCCAACACTTTAGTCATAGGTGACTCTATAGTCAGGCACACTGATATCCCAAACACCAGGCTGAACAAGGAGAAAATTACAGTCAGCTGACTGTCGGGTGCCAGGATCTGCCACATAATGCATGCACTCAAGTCACTCCACAACAAGTACAAATATGACTCTGTCATTGTCTATGTTGGAGTGAATGACTTGAGATGTACCTCCCTGGACTACATGAAAAGAAACATGGAAGAGCTCTCGGATCATGTGGCCCAGGCAGGTATGACCCTAGCCCTGAGTAGCATCCTGCCTTCGCCCAGAATGATACCACAGTATAAGGACAAAATGATTGACTTCAACAATTGGCTAAGCGTCTGGTGTCATTCAAAGGGGGTCCAGTATTTGTCTGCCTGGCACAACATGATCGACAGACGTTGATGCTTTGCCAGAGATGATCTACACCTGTTGCCACTGGGATTCAGGTTACTGGTTAAGGCTCTTGCCACCCCTATAGTGCCTTTTTTAGGCAAAGTTCAAAGTACAAAACCACCACCGTAACAGGTACAAGCATGCAAAATCTGAAGGTAATGCTACTCAATGCTAGAAGTCTAAACCTCAAAATGCACTCTCTCGAGGCACTCCTAAAAATGGAGAACATCGATATCTGTGCAGTAACTGAGACCTGGTTCAAGGCTCCAGAGAGCACCCCTGCAATACCAGGCTACAACTCTTACCACAATTTTCGTCCACCAAACCAGGACCAAAACACTAAAGGTAGAGGAATGTCCATATTCACCAAGGATATTCACAACACCAGACTAGTTGCCTAATACAATGTGGCTGAAATTCTCCAGGTGCAACTAACACTAGGTAAGACTGCAATCCAAATTGTAGCTTGCTACAGATCCCCCACCATGCCCCAAGATTCTCACTACACCTTTCTAAACATACTGAAAAATATTAAGATACAACCAAACACCCTAATACTGGATGATTTCAACTACCCTGCCATTAACTGGGAAAACTACTCATGTACCAACACCTTTGTACAAAGGTTCTTGGAATTCATAAATTCCAATGCCCTGGATCAAATAATCCTTAGTCCCATCCTGGGCTCCAATATCCTAGACCTGGTCATTACCAACATGGGAAATCGATGCTCCACACCTATGGTCACCCCCTCATTGGTCGGGTCTGACCATAAGCTAATCACCCTTGACATCCACATCCCGCCCCCCACCCCCCAGTAAGGAAACTTCAATAAAAAAACTTCTCCAAAGCCAACTTCATGCTACTCAAGTCAGAAGTGACAAACTTCATGACACCCATGCAGATGGGAACTGAAAGTTCGACTGTTGAATCCTACACTAAGGCACTGTACGAGCACATTCACTCGTGCATGAATCCTGCCATCCCCAATAGAACCAAGATGCTGTCCTCCAAAAAAAGGAAGCCAATCAGGTGGTCCCTTGCCATAAATAAACTTTACAACAAAAGGAAGAAACTGTTGCAGAAAAGAAGAAAATTCCAGGATGCAAAAAACTCCCTTGCCAGCCTCAGTAAGAAGCTGAGATCCCTCATAAAATCCTCCAAAGCTAGTTACGAAAATAAAATTGCCAAAAATTCCAAAGACATCCACAAGGGATTCTATAGCTATGTCAAGAATCTAAATGGCAATGCTCAGATTGGCATTAAATATACTGATCCTAATGATATTGCAAATATCCTGGCAGATGGATTCAGTGCAAACTTCACCCCCTCTAACCCCCTAAAGGGCCCATCTCAATGCCGAAAGATTGACAAATTCCGGTAATAACGGCCACACAGGTAAAAAACACACTCTCCAAAGTTAAGAATACAGCATCCATGGGACCAGATGACATCACAGGCTGTGTACTACAAGAACTACAAAATGAACTGGCAACTCACCTAAGTGTTATGTTTAATCATAGCCTCACCTCAGGCTTCGTGCCCACTAAGTTGCGCACAGCTACAATTATCCCACTCCACAAGGGGGGATCCACCTTTTATCCTGGGAACTACCACCCCATCAGTCTGATGAGCCTGATCTGCAAGACCATGGAATGTATTATCATGGAACTTATAAACAAAGACATTGGCAGCCTTCAAACACTGGATCTCAAGCAGTTTGGGTTCGTGAGGGGCCGATCTTGTCTCCTGAACCTGATTGACTTCTTCAAATCAGTCTCCAGAGCCATGGACAAGGGTAAGGTGGTCCACACAACCTATCTGGACCTTGCCAAGGCCTTTGACACCATCCCCCACTCTGGAATCATAGATAAACTTATTAAGCTGGGCATTAATGGGTTGCCAACTGGCTTACTGACAGAACACACACTATAAAAGTAGCCAACTCCAAATCCAGATCCAGACAAGTGACAAATGGAGTACCTCAGGGTTCAGTCCTGGTACCGCTCTTGTTTGGCATCTACTTCTCTGAAGTACAAGCCAACACTGCGGGACTCTGGCTAACAAAATTTTGCAGATGATTGCAAACTGGGAGCCATTACTGAATCCCCAAATTATGTGGATATTCTACAACAGGGCTTTACAGAAACAGATGCTTGGTGCCAGAGCCATGGGCTCAAGTTCAATGCCAAGAAATGTATAGTTATCCCCTTTGGGAAAAAACATGTACCCGTGAATTACCACATAGGTGGCAGGACACTAAACACTGAAAGTTTGATAAGACACTTAGGGACACAGGTGGACAGTGGTCTCACCTTTGATAACCACATCACCACAACAGTCAGGAAATCCTTCTATGTGGCACACCTCATCACTAAGGGCTTTTCATCCAGAAAAAAGGAGGTCATTGTCCCACTGTACTCGTCCCTCATTATACCCATTATAGAATACAATGTCCAATTTGGTATGTACTTCTCAAGACATCTGCAACAACTGGAAAGGTCACAGAAATACCTCACTATAAGAATCACCGGCTTAAAGCAGATACCCTATACTGACCATCTAAAACAACTCCACCTATACTCTGTCACATATCGTCTACTCAGAGGCAATCTCTGCTTAACATACAAGGCCATGTCAAACCCAGAGCTGTTGGACATGCTATATTAAAGAAATCCCAATCCTTCAGAATCACACGCTCCAGGGATCTAAACCTTGTCATCACAGTGAACAAAACATGCTGGAGGGATAGGTTCCTGACCCAGAGACTCCCCAGACTCTGGAATAGACTGCCCATACATGTCAAGCAGAGTGCCTCTTTGGCCCTCTTCAAAAGGATCCTTTATGATTGGATGGGAGATAAGAAATTCACCCCGGGGATCATGTCAGTCACCCTGCTAGACAGTGGTCCAGGGAAGTAAATACTTTGGGAAGAAATAGCCAGGGAATTGCTATGGCTAGGCTTGTATAGGCCCTAGGGCTGATAGCCTAGTACCATCCTATGAACCTATGAACCTATAAAATTATCCAGAATCGGGGGCATGGCTAGGATGTAGACTGGTTGGCAGCATCTTTTCTCAGCTCTGCACTCAAAAGATATTTCTGACAGGAATTTTTAAAAACTAGATATTGTAGACAAACCTATTTTGTTGAATTACTTCTACTAATATCACTAGAAGTCTACAGTGCAAAAACTTTGGCTTTAAACATTATTTTTCCTGTCAAAAACAAGAAGGAAGGTATCTGAATCTACTGAAAATGAGCTTTTCTAAGCATACCACACAGGACCAGATGATGAAAAAGGAGATACAGTCTTTATTAAATGCTATACAAGACTTGTCAGTGAAATTTGACAAAATGAATACCAAACTGGACACTTTTGAGGAGAGATCTACAAAACAAATACAGCAACTACAAGAAATAATGATGCAACAGAAGTCTCAAATAGCTGACATAGAGAGATCCTTAAATGATACTGAGGGCAGACTCTCAGAACAAGATCTTCAGCTACATTTTTTATTACAACAAAATGCTTCATTACAAAATAAAATAGAGGATCTAGAGAACAGGTCCAGACGAAATAACCTTCGCATCTATGGGCTACCAGAGAAAACAGAGGGAGATAACATGGTGACTTTCCTTACTACCTGGTTACCAGAAGTTTTAAAATTGCCTGAAGCTCTTTCTTATGGAATTGAAAGAGCCCACAGATCCTTAAGAGCTGCTTCATCAACCATTAAATCAAAAAAATCTCCCGAGATCAATAATAGTAAAGTTTTTTTCATCACAGGACAAGGAACTTATTTTAAAAACAGCATGGTCAACTTCTCCAGTTAAATACAAAGACAACATAATCAGATTTGATAATGATTATTCTGCTGGAGTTATAACTGCAAGAAAAGAATGTCTCCCTCTGATAAAGGAATTGAAAAAAAGACAACTTAAAGTCCACTTGCTGTTCCCTGCAAGAATAAAAATATGTTTTTATTGAAGGTCCTAAAACTTTTGACACTCTGCAAGCAACAGTTTCTTATCTTTCAGCTAATAAAACCTTGGATAATGTGGAAGAAATGAATTTATCCCAATTTGGGGTTAAGCGTCACTTAGAAAAAAATGAATGGAGCACTTCTGACAAGAAGAAGAAGAAACGATAAAAGACATATGAAAAACACAAACATTATTGTCTTCTATTTGCTCTGTAAGGCAAAAAAGTTCTTTGAAAGCATTCATGCTTTACACGTGTCAGTCTTTGAAACAATATAAATACAAGATAAGGAGGACATTTTATAACTAAAGGAAACAACCCTAAAAGAAAGCAAGGTAACATATCTTTCTCTATTACAGTGCAAATACTTACAGTCATGATTTTTCTAACTAAATGATGTTTAGATAATTCATTTATAAATTACCTGCCTTTTACTGCTAGTATAGAATATGATGTATTTACACTGACATATTAATGTGGTGTGTTTAAATGAGCATGATTCCTTTTTATATTATTTACACAAAGCTGCATGAAATATCTAAACTGATGTATTTAATACACATAATAACATATAAAAACTGATAGTAATAACTGTCAAAAAGTGCCTTGAAAAGTAATTATCTATTCTTTAATGCTAAAAGTGCCTTTTTGACTAACAAACAACTGTTTGGCTTGTATATCTGCCCTTAATGTTAGAAAACTAATAGAAGTTTAATGAGCTGGTGTTCAGTTTAAAAAAAAAGCCCTAAAAACTTCACTTACTTGTTTTTGTCTTCCCGCCATGGTCACGAGCTGGGAACTCTTATTTTACCACCCCTGAATGAAGGTTCTTCAGTTAGAATCCATTACAGTGTGTTAAACCTTCTAACAGCACAAAATGAAAGTAAACAGTCATGAGTGATGTCAGCACTAAAACAAGACAGTATGGGTGTGGTGTCAGCTCCTAAGCTACTTAAAGTAACCAGCACACTATTTATGAGATGGCAAAGTGCTTTTACAGTTTTAACAAATATTAAAAGTACACTGAAGTACCTAATGAATTTAGAAGGTATCAACACATACATGACATTTTATTATATTGTAATATTTGTTATTCATTTTGAATTGTACACATACACAGCACACAAAGCTTAAAAAGAAGTATATCACTTGGAAGAAACTGTATGAATAGTTAACACATACAGACTTTACTATAATCTTTTCTGATAAGATCACCCACGTAAATTACTATAATTTAACTTAATTTTATAAAAAATTTATATATTTAAGTCCTTGACTGGAACTATATAACATATTTGTAAACACACTGCAGCTAGTGTACTCAACCTTAAGGATAGTAAGTCAATTAAGGTTCATGAATGTAGCTATGTGTTATTAGGCATTTTAAGGGTAAAAGGAGTTGCTGTTTAATTATCAAGATACTCTGTAAATATTAAATTGTTCAAGTAGCACAATCATTAAGCAGTAATGAGCAAGAAAAATTTCAGTCTTGCTTATGATATTGTTTTATATATATATATATATATATATATATATATATATATATATATAGGAAAGAACTGCTGAATTATAAGTATGCTTTTATTAAAGGCAAGTTATATTAATATTGAACATCCTCACTGAAAATGAATGGATGTGTAGAGACACAGTAACTCCCATTATATAACCAAGACTAAAGAGATTGTCTTGTATGTCTAAATTGATCAGCCTTGAACCTTAGATTGCAAATAGACATGCAACATACTTTTACTTATAATACTGAATATATATATTATATAACATCACAAACGCTAAAGCCATTGTCAGCTACATCTCATATCAATCAGCATTAAAATATGATTTGAATAGCATAGGCATTTACTAACATATTGTTGTTGGTACCTGATATGCATATAAGTAACAGGTCTAATTTCTGTCTATGAAAGTAAATACCAGGCTGTGTGCATTTGTTAATTATGAAACAAGAGTGTGCTATCTATTCTTTTTAATATCCTATAGGTATGTACTTGTTAGAGACACACACATGCTGCAAAGCTGCTAGTTATTGCATATTCATTAGTATATTTCTGACTGCAGTGTTGTAAATATATGGTGTGGACCACTTGAGTTGAGAATATGTCTCTATATTGGGCATGTTCTCTGTTTGAACATTGTATATTATCTATAATATGATATGGAGTACCCTCACTAAACTCAAAGAAGCCACAATAGAAACAAATATTTACTAAAAATGGAGAATAGAAGGATGAAGAGAAAAATGAAGGAAAATGGTTGATGGTCATATAAGGTTATCTTTTCCTGTGTATGTAGAAGAGTTGACAGTAATAAGTACCAAACAATTGTGTTATAGCATATTTAAAGCCTACTTTGCTTCTCATATTTTCCAACCTTACAGTTATAATGCTGCAGATAAATCCTGTAATATCATAAGGAGTATGAGTTGTTATTTGACATATGACATATGTGGTACACTAGCGATGAAATATGCCAGTGGCACTAATAAATATATAGGAATTGCTAAGAAATATTGTCTTAAGCTATATAATACCAATGCCGAAAACAAATTAGTAGCATTCATACCACTAAAATATGACTTTTTGGATTAAAAGAAAACTATAAGATTACTGATAAATGACAATACAAATAGGTTCATAGGTTCATACTAGGCTATCTGCCCGAGGGCATTTACAAGCCTAGCCCATCGTTTACCCCTTTAGTATGGGGAACTATACCCATTATTTTGCTATGCCTCTGTCGAGCAGTGACACTGAGGTTATCCCTGGGGTATATCTGTGATCTCCCATCCATTGGTCAAGATTTCTCCTGAACAAGGCCAGCGAGGTGCTCTGCCTCACATGTACCGGGATTTTGTTCCACAGCATAGGGAGTCTTTGGGTGATGAATCTATCCCTCCAGCATGTCCTATTAATAGCCGTGTCAAGGTTTAAGTCTCCCGCCCTTGTGGCTCTGATGGATCTAGATTTTTTGAGGTGAAGCATATTCATCAAATCTGGGTTTGACATGGCCTTGTATGTTAGGCAAAGGTCACCTCTGAGCAAGCGGTAAGCGACTGAATAGAGCTGGAGTCCTTTCAGTCGGGCAGCATAGGACAGATTTTTGAGACCCTTTATCCTTTTGGTGAGGAACTTTTGTGGCCTCTCCAGCTGCTGCAAGTGTCGGGTCAGATACATTCCGAATGGGGCATTGTACTCAATCATTGGTCTGATGAGTGATGAGTAAAGGGAGACTATGACCTCCCTTGATCTAGATGAGAATCCCTTCATGATAAGGTGGGCAATGTAGAAGGTCTTCCTAACTACTTTAGCTACATGGGTGTCGAATGACAGACTACTATCAACCTGGGTCCCCAGGTCCCTGATAACTTCTTCTGTGCTCAGTGGATTGCCACCTATTTGGTAGCTAGGGTAACCTTGTTTTTCCCGAAGGGTATGACTATGCATTTTTGGCATTTAACTTTAGGCCGTGGCTCTGGCACCAGTTATCCGTTTCTGTGAGACCCTTCTGAAGGATATCTGTATCAGATGTGTTTTCTACTATGGCCCAGTTTGCAGTCATCTGCAAACTTTGTCAGCCATAACCCTCCTGTGTTTGCTTGTACTTGAAAAGTAGATGCCAAACAAGAGTGGGCCCAGGACTGAGCCCTGTGGGACACCACTTGTGACAGGCTTTGAGTCTGACGTGGCGCCAGCAACTCTGACCCTGTGGGTTCTGTCACTCAGACAGTTTGCAACCCATCTTGTGATGTATGGGTTGACATTTAAGCTGATGAGTTTTTCAATGATACCCGAGTGGGGTATTGTATCGAAGGCCTTAGCCAGATCGAGGTAGGCTGTATGGACTGCCTTTCCCTCATCAATGGCCTTGGTGACTGTTTCGAAAAAGTCAACCAAGTTTAAAAGGCATGATCTGCCTTTGACAAAGCCAAACTGGGTTGGATCCAAAGTCTGCAAATTCCCTATGTCTTTATTTATGAGATCCACTATGATCCTCTCCATGGCCTTGCAGATAAGGCCTGTCAAGCTAATGGGCCGGTAATTTCCAGGGTCGGTGGAGGCACCGCCTTTGTGAAGTGGTACCACAGTTGCAGTGTGCCACTCCCTGGGTACGTATCCAGAGGTAAGACTTTGATTAAACAGCTGTCCTAGCTGTGGGTTTAATTCCTCATTGAGTTCATGGAGCACACAGCCGGGGACACCATCAGGTCCCATGGATGCTGTGTTTTTTGCTTTGGAGAGAGCAGTTCTCACTTGGGCGCTGGAGATGTTTGGGGGGCTGCAATCGTTTGGTATAGATACCTCTCCTTGTGGGGGTGGGGGAGAAGTTTGCACTGAACCTGTCAGCCAGTATGTTGGCAATGTCTGTAGGATCAGTAATCTTCACATCATTTTGAACTAGCTCTGAGCATATCTGGGAGTTTCCTCCCAGGTTTCTAACATAGCTAAAGAAGGCCTTATGATTGTCTTTTGAGTCTTTAGCTATTTTTCTCTCGAAATTTGCTTTGGATGATTTTATGAGAGCTCTTAGTTTTTTCTTATAGTGATCAAGGGTGTCTTACCTTTTAAGGATTTTGCTCTATCTTGTAGTAGCTTCCTCCTTTTGTTGTAGAGTTTGTTTATGGCTGGGGTCCACCAGACTGGACGCTTGCCTTTGGTACAAAGAGTCTTTGTTTGCCTTATCCATGCAGTCCTGCAGGTGCTGGTAGAAGGCATTTGTAAGTGATTCAGCGGCTTGAGTACTGTTTTCCGCTCGGGGCCTTAAAGGAGACCACACTAGTCTTTAGAAGTGTGAAGTCGGCTTTTGAGAAGTTCTTTACTGTGGTCTTTTTATTTCAGGTGGGGTGGGATGAGGACCTCCAGCGAGATTAGTTTGTGGTCTGATCTCACCAGTGAGGGGTACACCTCGGTGTTGAACATTGTGCTCCCATGTTCGTGATGATGAGATCAAGTATGTTATCTCCTCTTGTGGGGATGGTGACTAGTTGTTCCATGGCATTTGAGTTTATGAATTCCAGGAACTTTTGGGCTAGGGTGTTTGGGCTTGAGTAGTGTTCCCAGTCTATATTAGGGTAATTGAAGTCACCTAGTATGATGGTGTTTGGTGATACATTTATCCCCTCTAGTGTTTTCAGGAAGGCCATGTGAGGTTCCTGAGTTTGTGAGGGTGGCCTGTAACATGCTACAATTTGCAGAGCAGTCTTGCCTATGGTTAATTGCACCTGGATGGTCTCCGATGCATCGTGCATTGCCACCAGTCTTGAGGTGTGGGTGTCCTTGATGAATATGGATACCCCCTCCTCCTTTCTTGGTATTGTCCGGATTTTGGGGCGGAATGCATGATATGAGGTAAAACCTGATAGCTGGGGTGCTCTCAGGAGCCTTGAACCAGGTTTCTGTCACAGCACAGACATCGATGTTCTCCATACTGAGAAGGGCCGTGCATTTTGAGATTTAGACTTCTGGCATTGAGCAGCATTACCCTTAGTTTTTTCCTTTTTGTGTTCTAGGGTGGTAGGTTTAGAATTTGAGCCTTGCCTAAAAAGGCACTATGGGGTGGCAAGAGCCTTTGCCAATATCCGGAATCCCAGGGTGACAGGTGCAAGCCATCCCTTGAAGCAGCGTGGCTTGTCCAGCATGTCATCCCAGGCAGACAGACACTGGATCCCCTTTGAATGACACCAGTGTTTAAGCCAATTGTTAAAGCTGATCATCTTATCTCTGTATTGTGGCATCATTCTTGGTGAAGGTAGGATACTGCTCAAGGTCAGGGTCATACCTGCCTGGGCTACATAATCAGAGAGCTCCTCAATGTCTCTTTTCATGTAGTCCAAGGAGGTACGTCTCAGGTCGTTTACACCAGCGTGGACAATGACTGAGTCATATTTGTACCTGCTGTTGAGAGACCTGAGTGCTTGCGTTATGTGGCGGATTCTAGCGCCCGACAGGCAGCTTACTGTGACCTTCTCCGTCTGGTGAGCGGGACGTCAGTGTGTCTGACTATGGAGTCACCAATGACTAGTGTGTCTGGCATTGTGTTTGGCCTTAAGGGCTGTGACTGTTTGACACTCTGACTGTGAGGTCTATGTGTTGCAGGTGTTGTGTTCTGAGTTGGTGGTTGTTTGGGTGTCTGCTTTGGTGGCCTCTGCTGTTTTGGTAGATTTTTGATCAGAGCCTCCAAGTATGTCTTTGTGTGTTTATGTGTATGATTTGAGGTTGTAATGGTACTATGTGAGACTGGGTCTATAGTGTGTCTGGTAACCTTCTCCTCCTGACTGGTCTTGCCATTCCTATGTTGAGAGAGCTCAGCCTCCAGTTTGGCCATATAGTTGCATCTCTCGCATGTATTTGTGTTTTGTGGGAGGAGGAGAGGGTTGTCTGTGTACATGAGGCAATTGTAACATTGCCTCAATATTCCCAGGTTAACCAGCTGAGCAGGAGAGGACACTAGCAAGTGATCCCTCGACATGCTAGAAGGAATAGACAAAAAAAACTTTAAAAAAGATTCCGGGGGACGTGGTTGACCGAGAAATGGGGGGTTGCCTTTTTGGGGTACTATCTATGACAAGAGTGCCGTATCAAGGTAATAAGTACTGTAGGAGCAAGTGCTACGTTTAACAGATAGAGAATAGTCTACTTGGAGTCAAGTAGAGATGATCTTTTTAATTATAGGATAAGCTGATTAGATCAGTAGTATATGGCCAATAAACTACAAGTTACTGCCTTAAACCACTCCTCTGAGGACAAATGAAGGAGTTATGGAAATGACCCCTAGTGGCCAATAAAACTACAGTTTCAAGTCAGTAACCACCTCTCCGGGGGGCAGGGAAGCTGCTCAATGTTAGTCACTGCCACTGATGAACACAGAGACCCTCCTTCAGCCCAAGCAAAAATGGCCTCACAGAAACTTTCAAACAGTTCAGGAACAGCGAGCCTGTAACTGAACTTTTTTAACTCTCAGAAAAGTGGGAAAAAAGCAAGATTTTTTTTTTTTTGTTACGGATACTTTCTGATTTAATCAACTTGTGGCATGGTTAACTGATGCATATAATGCTAAACATTTTTTTTTTTTATGTATGTATGCATATATGTGTGTATGTATGTATGTGTGTATATATATATATATATGTGTGTGTGTATGTGTATGTATGTATATGTATATATATGTATATATATATATATATATATATATATATATATATATATATATATATATATATATATATATATATATATATATAGGTAGACCATTACAATAAATTTGATACCTATGAATGCCACTCACACTATAAGGGAGATAGACAGCAAGCATATTATTTTTAAGATGCATAACCGTTATTGCTACACAAAAGATATATTAAAATAAAAGATTTTCCTTTACAATTTAAACAAAACCAAATAGTTAAGTATTAAATCTATGTATAGTTGTGTTGCCTTAGTGTTTTATAAAATATTAAAAATAGATAAAGACTGCATTTAAGTAATCTGTAAAGACAGATACATGTATACTTAAAAGATATATAAGATACTTTTCATTATAAAACTACCATATGGCAGGGCCAGGGAAGGATGCTGAAATGCAGACTTAGAGAGATTGCTTGAATGATTAGATCATTCAAGGATGAGATGTTTTTTCTCATGGAGGGGTTTGGTGGTTGTTTATCTTATATTGTTCTCAGTTATGATCTTGTAATTTACTTTTATTGGGTGTCTATAATCTACTGTAATACTGTTGGAAGAAGAAAGAACAAGTCATTCTCTTCATGTACACACATCTACACATTGTTACAAATATATGAATATGGATAAAAGCAAAGCTAATATAAATCCAATTGCAAAATGTACATCTCTTAATGTAAATGGTTTAAATAATAGCTGCAAAAGGGGAAGTCTTTATAGATATTTAAAGCTATGTGAAGCGCAACTAGTATTTTTACAGGAAACACACCTTACACAGGAAGACATAAATAAAATAAACAAAAAAATTATACAATGCTAGTAAGTTCCACCTATAATCAGAAGCGAAGGGGAGTAGCAATTTTGTGGAAAAACACTACTTTAATGCCTAAAATCATAAACACGTTCCATGACAACTCAGGAATGTTTTGTCTAGTGACAATATCTATCAATGAAATGATATATACATTAGTGAATATTTATTGGATACCAGGACTAGGTGTTAGAGTGGCCAAACAACACTTAGAAGACATTGTACAATATACCAAAGACAATTTACTCATAGCTGGAGATTTCAATTGCTTTATAAAAGAAACTGACACAAATACTAAAACTACACGTAAGAGATCACCTTTAACAAAGTTGTTATCTGAGTTTGTTGAAACTTTTAATATAGTTGACATAAATGAGTATGCTATCCCAGATTCACTATTCTTTACACATTTTTCCCATAGACATAATACATACTCTAGAATAGATAGAGTGTACATAACAAAGGATTTAACCTCTAAATTAAATAAAGTCAAGACAATTTCATGTCCATTGAAACTTTTAATATAGTTGACATAAATGAGTATGCTATCCCAGATTCACTATTCTTTACACATTTTTCCCATAGACATAATACATACTCTAGAATAGATAGAGTGTACATAACAAAGGATTTAACCTCTAAATTAAATAAAGTCAAGACAATTTCATGTCCATTTTTGGACCATAAAACCATAACGTTTGAGACAGACTTATGTTTCAAGAGAAGGATATCAGTAACAAGAATACCATCTTACATAACAAATCTCAAAGATTTTAAGGAATTTTATATTAAAGAGACACAAACATTCCTAGATATCAATCTTACAAAAGATGTATCTGAAATATATATATGGGATGCATTGAAAGCATACCTATATGGAAGAGCGGTGGGATGGTATAAAAATAAACAAAAACAGTGGAATAAGGAATTAATGGAATTACAGTCAAAAGTAGATAATTTAAAGCTTGATATTCAAAATGAAACACCAACTTAATAAAAAAACTAGAAGATACTAATAAAAAATACTCGGAGATGCTACACCACAAAACAATGATCAACTTAGAAAAATTAAACTATATTACTATTCAATGAACCCTAAAAACAACAAAGAATAGCAAATAGGACTAAAAGATTATTAAAACAAATCAAATCAAGGAAATACATAATATAGAAACCAAAAAGAAAGTATCTGATTTAGAAGGAATACTAGAAGCTTTTAGGCTATTTTTTCATAAACTTAATAATCAAAATGAGAAAACAGAAACACATTCAGCATTGAAAGCTTTTCTCAAAAACAATGTTAAAGTTAGGTTATTAGAGGAGCAGGTACAACTAATAGATAAACAAATAACAATGACAGAACTTAAAAAAAAGAGGCAGTAAAAATGTAGGTAGATAGATAGAAATGGCATAGCACACACGGATATGAGCAAAACTATCCTGTGTCTTCCAAAAGTTTCTATAAATATATTAAAATATATATTTTTTAAATAATCTTAGCATGTTTGCATGGCATGCCACAGTGCGCAAACATGGTTTATTTAAAAAAAAATGTGGAAAAATCAAATATTAATATCATGAGACAGAAATGTATTACAGGACCCTGCATGCCATATCTATAATGGTGCATTGGTGCTGTTGCTAATGTGGAAGGGCTTGAAGTAGTATTCAGGTTGTGAGCACAGATCCCTATGCAAATGAGGTGGAGTTACTGAATAACATAATGGGGTAACTGTGTACGCATATAGCCTCCGTATAGGCAGAGAACAATTTTGGTGTCCACACAGGAGGTAGCTGACATCAGGAGAGGGTGTGTCCAATAACGTATAAGCTGATTGGACCTTAGCTGCACCTGTTTGTGTGGCATGCCTCCATGCTGAAGGTGGAAGCCTACGGGTGTGTGTGCACTGACTGCTAAGCAGTGTTTACCTATGAGGTGCAAGTTTGTGCAGTGTGCTGCAGTGCTCAGAGTATCTAAAAGGCCAATGATGTATTAATCTTTGCTTAACTTCACCTAGGGCCATTAAATGATGTCAGTGATATATTAGGTAGGTGCACTGCATCATATGTAGCCAGTCATGCAGGCAGCACCTACAGTAGAACACTATAAATTATGCATACACCCTACAATCTGATTTTTCCCCCATACTCTGCACTACTGGAGTACAGACTTAGAAATTTTAACTGAAAGAATTCTAGGGGCTGTTGCAGGTCTGCTATATTTGCATGTGTTAGATGTTGAAGTCAATGGTCCTGCTGCTGCTGCTGCTGCTGCTGACAATAGGCCAAGACAGAGAAGGAGAAGAGTGTTCACATCCAGGGTAGCCTTCCAGGAGCTACATGAGCTGGAGATTGTAGAGCATGTGTTGGGTGGCTGAAGTCACGGTTTCTGTGCCTCTGTGGAGCACTGCAGTACTCTCCAGCCATGTGTGCACATATGTTGACAGTATGTGCCATGCTACACAATATGATCCTGCGGAAGCAGCTACAGAAGGATCAGCATAGGGAATGGATGCACAGCCCGCAGCAGTGCCTAGGTTACCACAGCCATGCTCACAGAAAAACTCTGAGGAGGACCCCCCTGATGATGTCCCTGTAAGCAAATGTAGGTATGCCCAGTATACCCTGGCATTGACTAAGAGACAACACATAGCACATTCACTCACAGCGTAGGGCCACAGGGACTGACATCTTACTCCTACTCGCATACATATATTAAAATATCTGATGCCAGGCAACCCACACAACCTGTACTTATCCATGTATTGGCTGTGTACCACTTGCATGACAGAGAGTCAGCCCTGAACTACAGTTCAGTCAACTGCTGCATTTGCAAGGTAAGTCTTTAACCTAAACACTAATTGTAAGTATTACTATAATAAGGTATCATATTTATGGATCTGCTGCTGTTATGCAAGGAAATATAGTAGGCTATTTGATCAGAGTTAACATCTACATGGGACAACTGATACCCAGTCCAATAGTATGTGTTCCTTAATTTTCACTAGGCCTCATGGTTGGAATATTCATGACATCAGGCAAGGGAGATGTTAAACAGTGGACACACATGATATTTGGACTACTGTCTACCCAAGCTGATCATGTGTTGTTGTTCCGTCACCTCCAATACTGTGATGCACCCATATAACTGCTTTAACAGAAAATCAGCTATGGTATAGCAGTGGACTAGGCAATCTCAGGGCTGTAACATAGATAGTGCTCACATATTATATGTCTCTCTTTATGCAGGATAACAATGTACATATGTATGCTATTGATCGTGTGATGGATTACCCTCGCTGTCTAGTAACCTGTTTGGCTCTGTGGACTAGGAAAGCTAGCATGGGTGATGGGATTGATGGTTCTAATCTGGAATTACTCACTTTTGTATGTGAGGTAGTAGTATGTTGGTGTTTTCACAGAACATCATACCTTCCAACCCCTTAGTGCCAGGAATCTGGACAAAGCCAGAAAAATTGGGCAGACAAAGGCCCAAACATAGGGACAGAGTTTAAATATTGGTCACATAAACCTTGCTGGAAATAAAGGTGTTGCAGTAGTACATATATTCCAATGGATATAAGGACTGACACACAATTGTTTGTCTGTAGTTAGCAGAATGCATTGATGTAAGCCCAACTTTGCCCACCAGGCTGGGTGCCTCCCCGATTCTCTCAGTGATCACTCCCCTACATTTCTTCTAAGGAAATGCATTCACTGCCCTTGTAATGTCATTTTCAAACACATATGCAGCAAAATAAATTTTTCCCCTACCATCTTAAATTCCGTACTTCAAAACTGCAACTGGTCACCTCTAAAATCAATCCACCTTGACCAAGCTGTACAATATTTTAATGATACCTTCCTCAACATCCTTAATAACCACACTCCAACAAGAAAAATTTGCTCTAAAGCCAAAAACCTACCTTGGATAACCAAAGATGCTAAATCTCTTATTAAACAAAGGGATAGAGCCTGGACTGCTTATCAAATCTCCAAAACCTCAGAAAACCACACCTCTTGCAAACAGCTAAGAAACCTAACTAAGAAGCAAATATTATCTGACAAAAAATCTTATTTTCTAGCTTGTCAGCAAAAACCCATAAATAGCCCACAGAAATTTGGGAAAAACCTTAACTACCTCCTCAACCCTGGAAAAACCTCTAACCACCTCCTCAACCCTGGCAAAACCTCTACCCCCGCAACATCTACAACAAATAGCACTGAATCCCAATTTAACTCTCATTTCATCACAACTGTCACCTCACATTTAAACAACAACAAATCTAACCAACACCTTACAGTGCCTATATCTGCTAACTCTAAACCCAACTACTTCTCTTTTAAACCCATACAAACCTCTTATATCAAAAAACTCCTATCAAAACTAAAACCTACCTGTCTAGCAGCTGACCAACTCCCTAATGATTTCCTAAAAACTGCTGCAAGCTCTATTGCCTATTCCATATCTATCCTAATCAATCATTCCATCATAGAACAATATGTCCGCATACTATGGAAAATATCCCATATCATCTTCCTCCACAAGGAAGGCCCATCTAAAGAGCTCTCTAATTATCGGCCCATTGCCATTCTCTCATCCTTAACCAAAATCTTACAGAAATGTATCCATAAGCAGCTCCTAGACCATGTCACTACAAATAACCTCTTATCTAGTTCACAGCACAGCTTCCATCCAAAACACAGTACCTCCACAGCCTTCATAAGTTTCACTAACTACATCAACCTCCTCAAAAACAATGGACATCTAGTCTCTATTATATTCCTTGACATGCCCAAAGCTTTTGATATGGTATCCCACCAACTACTTCTCAACACCCTAGCCTCCTTCAACCACAACTCTACAGCTCTCAACTGGTTCTTTAGCTACCTTACTAATCAACAAAAGGAAACTAAATGGGATAATAAACTCTCCACACTCCTCCCAGTCTCTGTTGGGGTTCCTCAGGGTTACATCCTTGGCCCTCTCCTTTTTATTATATTCACAAATAGTCTAAACACTGCCACTAAATCTGCTTCTATTATTCAATATACTGACATCACTACTCTTATTTGCTCTGTTCCCACACCCCAAGAACACCAAGATAAACTGCAAAAGTAAATTCTAGATATTGAAAATTATCTAATTGAACTTCAACTCATCCCAAACCCAAACAAAACAAAATTAATGATGTTATCTAACAGGAAATCCAAAGCAAAACCACCTCTTCTCTCCATCTACTTCACTAATGGCACTATAATAGAACCAGTTAATCAAACAAAACTACTTGGTGTCACAATAGACAATTACCTAACATTCAATAAACACATCACTCACAATTAAGAAAGTTCACATCAAACTTGGTGCACTATATAGGGCCAAACCTTACCTTACTCAAAATGCCAGACTAGCCACAGCCAGATACCACCTCCCATCTACTCTTCTCTACTGTTCTCAACTTTTCCCTAACCTGCACAAGTCTGAATTACATCTACTTGATTCCTGCTATAATAAAATAGCAACATTTGCTGCTAATATACCGAACAGGACCCATCATTGTCTTGCTCTTCAAAAATTACACTGGCTTGAATTTTCCAATCTGTTATCGCTCATTCAGCTCACCACTGCCCACTGTTTTTCCACAAACCTGAAAACTGCCCTGCACTCTCCAGCTGGTGCAACTAAATACCAACCCAGGACCCTTAGATCATCCAATAAACTTATACTCAAGGTTACAAAGTCCCATAATTACTTTGCTGACTCTCTCTTCTCCTTCAAAGTAGTCAACAGTGGAACCTATTACCCCAGAATATCTTAAACAACACAGATTGTCATAACGTCAAAAAACTCCTAAAGGAATACCTTACTCAACAATGGCTATGCTCCTGTAATACTCCTGGCTAGTTTCTCATGCCTTTGATCAAATGTTTTCTGTTCTGCTATCTTCTTGTCTTACTTCTACCAAATGAAAATACCAGAAGGGTTTTTAGTTATATATCTAATGAGTTTCATATTACTGTCTGTAATAAGGCTTAAGAAATGTAATGTTTTCTGTTTTACATTCAACTTTTTGTAAATTGTGATGTTGGCAACTGTCAGACTTTTTGTATATTGTTTGTAAATCTTTTAAAAATGTTTGTAATCTTTTTGTACTATTGTTATGGAGCTTATCTCCCTGGGACTCCACTGAAAATGGGCTACTTGTCCAGCTGGACTCTACCCGGTTAACAAGTATAAAATAACATAAATAAATAAATGCCAAAATTCAATAAAGCACCAGAAGACCACAAATGTGTGAGAAACAGACCAAACATATGAGGCAAAACTCTGGACGTTCTGTGAAAATCAAGACAGTTGAGAGGTATGCAGGCTGTCGGTCTGTTGGTGGTGTAACATTACCAACCCCAGTCACATATATAGTACAGCATTCAGCTGGGGAATGCTATGGACATTTTGAGTGAAGTGCAGTACTGCAGAAACAGGGGCTGATGTTAATGTCTGTAACATACAAAATCCCGAACTGGAATACAGGTAGGTGTGGCCAGGAGTCTCATTATAAGTACTGACAGTCCCACTGGGCATGCCCATATACTTAGAAAACTGAGTGCAATTCTGTTGCCCTTTATTGAAATGACTTATTATGTATAAATGTCTGTACATACAGAGATATGCTTGTACATATCCATCTGTCAGTATCTCTCTCACATGCATAGTATATCTATCGCTATGTAGTGTCAAAAAGATATATATAGCTATATATATATATTAAAATGATACATAGGCTCCCCTCGTATATCTACAGAACATATACACATATCATACACCAACACAGATACATTTATATATACATCTCTGTTATATACAGAAATAAGTGTGCTGATGTCTGCATTGCCAACATACTGTAATAATGGTGAGTAAACTGCACTATCACACAGTCATAGTGTTGCTCAAAGGATCTAAACTAAGGGAGGAACAGTGCCTAATCTGCTTACCTACAGACCCCTATGCCTGCTGGATGTCACCACGTAGAGAGACACAGGTGAGCAGGTGGTGTAATGTCTAATGGTGTCAATGCACTTATGGACAGGGCACATTGCGCATCCCCACAGTGTCACCTTATTTAACTGCAAGCAGGAACATATGGCCATAGTGGTAACTGTATACACATAGCTAGGATAACATCAGTTATCTCACTGCTAGGTTACTAGATGCAGATAACAGTATGAACCAATATCACTCTGCAGGCCACAGATTCTGTTCAACACAAGCCTAGCTTTTGTAATGCAGAAGTACTTTGCCTGCAATGGGTCTATATCAGAAGATTCAAGTTTCAAAACTTTGAATCTGATATGGTCGACACTATATGATCAAAGTCTTGAAACTTTGAATCTTTTAACGGAGATCTCAATACAGCACAAAAAGGGAAGATTTCCCTTTTCTGCACTGTAGTGTGATCTTGGAGTTGATATATTTAAGTAGCAGGGGGTGTGGGGGGCACAGCCCCATGTGGGGGGTGCAGGGGGGCTTGACCCCTGCTTAGAATGTTTATATGGTTTGTTTTTGTAGGTTGTTGTGTTTTATTACATTTTCGATGTTTCAAGACTTCGATTATATGGTGTCAACCATATCAGATTCAAAGTTTTGAAACTTTGATAATGTAATATAGACCAACTTGCAATCACATATACACCAGAGTTAACCTGTGGTTCATAAGCCTAGAAAGATAGGGGTTCTAATCTCATTACAGCCTACTTGATATGTGTGTGTATGTATATACACCCCTGCAAAACAACAGACATGCCCTTATGGCCTATCCACCTCTAATGCTTATGCACTTTTTGGGCCTGTAACCTGCTGCTGGCTTCCACACTGTCCTATTCTACAAGGCCTGATAATGTTAGCCACCTTAAGACTACCAGCTGAGAGTGTCATAGTAAGACTTTAGCCATGGCATGTGTGGTAAGTAGTGTGATCTCTAGTGTATAAGCCTAGATAGGCAGGGGTTCTAATTTCACTCGGCCCAACATGTTGCATGTGCATATCCCTATGGCATATGTATAATAATCTTTGTTAAGTAGACATAGTTAGGGTTTTGCATCATTTTATTTGTAGCAGGTGATGTGGCCCTTCAAATTACTGACCACAGCAAGGTTTGCTGATATCAACAAGCATTATCAACTGATAGTACTAGCAGACATGAGCTGTATTATGTGCATCTGGTACTGTGATCTGTAGTCTGTACCAATACATAGGTAAGTGTTCTAATCTACATATAGCCAACTTGCAGTATGTGTGTGCCTTGGCGTGTCCTGTATGCAGTAAGTGGAAGTGGTGCTAGCCTGAATGTGGCCATGTGTGTGTGTGAGGCTGTTACAGCAATATACATCATGTTATGGAGCCATAGGACATGTGAACGTAACTAGCATAATGGCCATACAGCCTTCAGAATCAGAGACATCTGTATACCCCTCGGTACAGTACCAGCACATATTGCCCCAGTCCAAGAGGGACTCAGGCAGATGTTGTGTTGAAATGATGGGAGACCAGACAATCAAAAAGCTAGTATGTGTTTAGGTGTACTGAGGTGCTCTGTATGCCATTAGGCAGGGTTATTCAAGGGTGTGTTTATGTCTGATAAACAAATGTCTCCCACAAGCATGTAGTACTAATGTCACATAGGTTAATGTCCTTACAGTGAGTTATCCATCTACTATGCTCCCTACAGATAGGCAGTATATCCACTCCAGCAAGGTCACACCTTGCCCTGTAGCAGACCTTATCACAAATTATGAATGCATGAGTACACTGGCCACTGCCATTGTCCTTGGTAGACTGTCATATAGATGTAAACCTATGGGGCCAAGGATGTATACTGCTGTACCTTGCTGAAGTCATATTTCTGCTGTGCTGCCATGCCATGCTGTGCTGCTTCACTGCTGCTGTGTATCCATAGGTTATTCCCTCAGACTCCTGGAACAGAAACATGCACAGGTCTGTGACATACCTGTCATTGTGTAACAATACTGCCAGTACAATATCATACAACATAAGGTCCACAAAAGTATGTTGCATACTCATGACACATGCCAGCATACAGTGTATGTTGTTGACAACTACAAGTGGCATGGCAAAACAATACTGCATTACACAAGTACATGTCAAGAAATATAGTTATCCTGTACATCACACACACAGCTTCATTCCCCTGCATCGATGGGAAGGATGACAGGGATGTGGCACAGGTATCATCACTTGCACAGGGTGACATGGGAGTGCTGGAGGCCCAGGCTGACCCAAATAGTTGGCAGCATATGTCTGTGTCAGGAAGGTGAGTGGATTAGATGGAGCATGGAGAGGTGCCGTGTGTGTTTGTAGGTGACCTGCATGTAACAGTGGTATGTGAGTGTGTGCATGTACACAGTCAAACTCAGTGCTACCCTATACATGTGTATATTGGACAGCTGTGGACCATACCTGGTAGAGTTGACAGTTCACCGTTATGGCCTAGAACATGGGAACTGGCTCTGCCAGGAGTTGCACTGGCACCACCATGCCCAAGGTCAGACACAGTACTTTTACCTGATGGTGACTGCTGTCTACTGGGAACGTGGGAATGTGTCCCCCAAAGGACTGCCCAGGACCATGTGCCCATGGCCTGCCATGTTATGGTATGGACAATACAGTCCCCTCTGTAGCACTGGATTACTGCCACTATGGGAACATTACTGTGCACAGCTGAATAGACTATCAGCAGATGGTGTTGCTAACCTACAACCACTGGTCCAACACCCAACTCCAACCACACGTTCCAGCACAGACAAAGTGCGGTCCAGGAAAGACACTACCTCAGCCCGCTATCTGTCCACTGCATCAGTGAACTGATCCAGGGTGTCCCTAATGTGATGGAGGCAATTCATGGATGTCAGACTGTGCTACATCCATAACCCTAAGCATACAACTGGTGTTCTGTTCCGAAAGTGCCTGTGCCTCCATGATGGCATGAAGCATGAGCTGAGTGATCCATGATGTGACACCTGCAACACGTGGTGGACAGACAGCAGTCCTCTTATAAGCACCCCTGTCAATCTGCCTGTGGCTATGGTCAGTGTCTACACTCTCTGAAGCCATAGTTGCCACACTGGTCTTTTCAATGTCTCCACCCTCTGACTGTCCCCTATTTAAGGCATGTGGAGATTGGTTATGTGTGGGAATATTGTCTGTGTGCAGTGATAATGGGGGCAGAAGTGGGACATCAACCTTTGGGACAGATTCAGCCCCCGACAAACCCACCTGTGCTTGACTGAGGCTACCATCATCATCAGAGTCCAGAGAAACACTGACATCAGGTTGTGTGGGGGAGAGATCCCAACCTCACTGTCCACATGTGGAAACCAAGACAAAAGAAGTACATTACAACCTGCACTATTATGTATGGGAAATTCACAGATTCATAATAATGAGGATCCACAACTGCATTACCACTCTCACATCGTTTCATCTCAGCTTTCATGCACAATAGACTTCCTTACAACAAAATGCACATTCAAATCAAGGCCTTTGTAACAAGCACATCAGGTAAATCATGTGACACTTGGCCAGCACACTGTACCTTTTAGGTAAGCAATATAATACTATACCTGATAAAACAACACATAAAACCAAGTACAACTATCTTAACAAGTATACACAAATACAAGTTTCAGTGCCTAAGGTATGTACCATCAACCTTTTGGTATGTACAATGCATGTCAGGTTAATTGCCTCATGTATACCAGGTGGCTTATTCACTCTGAACTATAACTGCAAAAGTGTTTTTGCTCATTCAGCTACACTCCTGTGATTACCCATGCTAGAAAACTTAGGTAACTGTTCCAGATTGGAACTTACAAACATTCTACTCTGGTTACACACAACGTTACCTGTACATAAGAAATTATCCTGGCCCTTACCCGTAATAGCATATGGAGCTTCCATATCAAAACAGTATCATACTTACCAGAAATAGACTATGGCTTTGGACAACTCCTGATAGACCTGTAAAAAGGTGAGGGTGAGATAATTTCAGTACCACCACATGTTGCATCACAACAAGGTAATACCTGCATAAATCTCACATGTACAGTAGCTACTGTGTTACTTGATGTATTGCTGATATTCTGAGTATGAGTGTACAACTGAACTAAACCACTCTCCCAACAGCACATAGACCTGACACCCACGTAAAGGTATGTGCAACCTGACAAAATGACTGGTACAGTATTATAATGGTGATCACAGTAAGCTTACCTGCATGCTGCTCTGCTGTGGATACTGTGGCACCCACCTCCACAATGTATAGTGTGATGGATGCCTGGGAGCTGTCGTGTGTCCCTAGGTTCACCAAAAATTCCTCAGTGGCAATGAGTGGTTGTTCCATTGCAGGCCCTCCACCAGTGAAGGCACATTCCCTGGCTACATCAGCTGCCCTTCATCTTGCAGCATTCACCATGTCTGTAGTGCAGTGTTGAACCTCCTCATATGTCCTGTCCTGGTGGCCAGTCTCATTCACATCACAGACAAGGTCTGCCCACATTGCAGCCTGCTGTTCCCTGTTATGCCTCCACCTGTATAGCAGGATGAGATGCTGCTGCCATAGTCCTTGAAATATTACTTCATTCTCTGCATCTGAGAAGGGGGTATGCCTTCTGTGATGCATTAGTCCTGAAACACACCAAAAAGGAAACACATTACAGAATCAAATACACAATGTCCACTATGTACAGATACAGGAAGAGCAAAATGGCTAGCACTATCCACTACTTGCTCACACATGCCATACCCCACAGTATGACACCATACTATGTGTGCAGATACAACCAAGATAGTATCATTATGGAGGTAGTTCCCTGTGTGCCATGAGAGATTCTGCTGTACAATCATACACCCAACACTCTGGTCCTCTGTGGTGTGTCTTCTATGGCCAGCCACCCAGTAATATGTCATGAGACCAGTCCCAGACAAATAGCAGTGTGCTATTATAACCACTGTATTGGGGCAGTCTAACAACACCAGTATGCCACAATGACAAAAGACAATGCAACCCTGATATATTGTATGTCCCATTATGTGTAAGACAGCAGGGTGTCAATGACATGTCATTACCACAGGTCTAAGACAGGCTTAATGCTGTACTCCCTATTCCCCATACCTCTATCCTCCCATCTGCATCCTGTTATATGCAAAAACAGTTACATACTTGGTAGAGTGCAGTACACCTCTGTTGAAATGTGCTACTAGTACTGTTTTGCAAAGGTGTGCTCTGTGTGAGGAAAGTCTCATACAGAATGTTTGCCCATACCCAGCTGCTTGCATTTTAACATGCTTTGCATTAGCAGGTAATTGCCTCTAAACCAATCTGTGACTCTAATATGCTAATTGCAGTCAAAATACCTAAGTTGCATTATCATGAGCCAATGACATACAACCACTGTGCAACATTTATGGCCTTCATGTGGAACAGGGCCCCTTTCTTAGCTGTTGAGATGGACATTACTGGGGTGAGGAGACTACATCATTGCAGTGAGTAGGTCTGTAGCAGAAACCTTTACATAGAGCTGTGTGTACCACAGGCTGCAGCTGCAGCTGCTGCTGCGGGTAATATACATAGGCAGTGAGTGTGAACACTTTAGAGGACAACAAGCTATAGGTGTATCTGTGTCAGTTGTTGTAGAGGCAGAGCCAGGGTGAGAGTACCCTTTACACTCAAATTATGTCATGTGTTTAAGATACGTATGTTAGGCAACTGTGTCAATAACAGAGTACTAGGCAACATATAATAATGCTATACAGATGTGTATCCCTAACTGCAGGCCTGTGACTTCCAGCAGGGAAAAGCAGTTATTTACTTTGCAATGCTTTGTGTGGATAATGAGTGCATGAGTCATTCACTAATTGTTGCCTTCACAATAATGTAATTCAAATGCAACACAACACTGGATTTTAACCTGGGACTGTGTGTGGCAAAGTGTACAGTATGCAAGACATTTAACAGACTGAGCTACTGCGTCACTGCTACAGTGGGTGTATTTACAAGATATATGTGCACACATACAGGCTGTGACATACATTTACTACATCCATCAGTATGTGCATGGCTACATATGAATGTATTTCTACACCAGAGTCAAAGTTGAAGATGTATTTTGTCATGAATGCCTTAGCAAGTGATTTTCTACATGTTGCTGATAAAAGGGCACATTTACCTGCTATCACAGGCCTTGGTTACATCCATTATCATGTCTTTCGCTGTCTAGTGGTGTACTATTTAAGCAGAGTCCAAGGTACACTCCCATTTATTCCATTACTTTTTATTTCAGTTTGCACTGTGCAGTACAATGTGCAGCTCTGCTGAAACACACCTAATGACTGTAATTGGCAATTACTGTTTTGTCTAAACCACCTATTTCAAGTAAGAGTTGTGTGGTGTGGCAGGTTAATGCAGTGTGCTGCAGGTGATAGGCTCTGGTTTGAAGAATGGCAGATGTGTTTATTTTGTACATGTGTCTTACAATGTTAGAAACACATATAGTCATTATAGCGCTATTTAGCTGACCTTAGTGAAGCTACACAATGCGCTGTGTTGCACAGCTCCGCATTAAAAAATATATAAAAATAAAAAAGGGAGATAGGAAAGTGGTGAAATGGGGGCAAGCAGAATGAAAAACATAGTGAAAGGCAGGGAGGAATGTGCAGGAAGGGTGTAAGAAAGAACCAAAGCTATCCATTTCTTGTACAGCAACACATGTGCACTTTGACAGAATTTGTAGAGGAATTTGGATTCTCAAACCCCAGAGAGAGGGTTGAGGACAACATAACTGCATTGTCAAGCCAATTTGACTGAATTATGTGTGCCCAGTGGACATGTGTGTGAAATAGAGTGCTATGCACGTGACAATATTTTGTTTTGAGACAGATGCCCATACATCACCAGTATATCAGGCTCAAGTAGGATGAATGGAATCACAGTGCCTTATATCATTTCACATAAGCAATTCCCATATGCAAACAGTTGCAGTAGTACTATATAGTAGGTATTTCATTTTGTTTCATTACATTACATTTTCAACTTAGTCCCTTCGTGGAATTAATCTAGACCGAATAAAATAGATAAATTGTCATTACCTTATTTAATCTTCATTTTCCAAAGGGATTGCATAGGACCACAAGTCCCAAAAGGTAAATGACAGTCCAGCCAATCCTCCAGTAAATAATGCACCAGCAAGCTAGTCGTCACAAAGCTCCACCCCCTAAAGCCCACATGTGACTAAATCAGATGGGCTGCATTGGTGGTTGCTTGCTGATTGCTAGAATTAAACCTAATTCTACTTTCAGTATTGAAATTTACTTGACATACATATAAAGGTGGAATAAAATACCATAAACCTCTCGATGCACAAATAACAGCAGTAGATAGTACTCCTGAGAATAGATAGTACTGCAAAAAATAGGTAGTACAGCTAAATAGCAAAGATAGGCAGGATGGAGCTGTACAGAGACATAAATCTGGGCAAGAAAGTCAATGGGAGATAGATGTGTAACTAGATTCACTATACAAGATTATACTATAAAGTTACAAACCTACTAAAATATTGATACAATACAATTTCCCTCGGGCAGTTTTTGAATAACTTACATACCCTAATATGACCAATCGCTGGCTCAATAAGGGGCCACACACAAACATAGACACCTTCGAATATGATGTACTAAAACTCTATGACTTAAGAGATATAGTGTGTAGCATGTACCTCCAGACAGCAGCAGTGTGGCTCATATCCCCACTCATGGGACTGTCAACACTGCTCCATCACTGCCCCAAGGGTGGCTGTACTGGAGGCTGGGCACCAGGGCAAGACTCCCCCACATGGCCAGCATGCCCTCAATCCTGCATAGGCGGTCATTATAGCCATGGTGGACTATCCCGTACACCAAGACTGACAGCTCCACATGGGTGACAACACCCCTTCCACCACCGCTTTCCAGAGGCAGGCCAGGCCCCATCCCCTGGGGTGGTACAAGCCGAGGCTGCAGGTAGTGCAGGGGCAGCAGACGGGGCACCACTGGTCTGGGTCCCAGACATGCTGGGACCTGGTGCCACAGCCAGTTGAGGCAAGGTAGGGGGATCAGCCAGAACCAGCCTACCTTGATGTGCTGTGGTAAATGAGGTATAGCAATACATGATGGTTAGTAATAGCCAAACCAATGTTAGTATTAACAGAATCAAAAATCATATTTATTCATCCAAATACATATTAATGTATATTATGTGCAACACAACATTAAGTAACATAACAGTCAGTATGGTAACAGCATGCCAGTGCAAAGTAAACCATAGGGCCAAAAAAACAGTTAGTTTAACAAAGTTATTATTTATTAATTTATTTATTTTACATTTGTTGACCAGGTTAGTCCGTATGAGCTGATAGTGCTTTTTCAGTGGAGTCCCAGGGAGAAAAGTTCCACAAATATGCTAATATTGCATTATAATAAAACATAACAATAATCAACCACATTTTCAATATATAGTTAGTTTAACAAAATATGTTAATATTAAATCATAATAATAAATAACAGTAATAAATAAATGAAGATAATGGTGGGGAGAAAGAGAGAAATATTCCATTACTGACATCATAGATTATATCCCTGAAAACACTGAAATATATACTGTACAGGTGTCAGGTTTGAGTACAGTGACTACAATTCTCCTATAACTGATGTAGCACGTACATACCTCTAAACCTGTTAGCATGGGTCAGTATGGGCCGAGCAGTAACAAATGCAGGTACACCACTACACACAACAGTTTCACATAATGTGGACTTATATAACTACCCGGCTGTTCTGTAAATGGATTTGGTAATACATTGCATTTGAGGTAACAATTTATCTGCTAATCATGTGACAGACAGATTAGGCAGTTTTAATTACATTATGAGAAATCATGACACTTGAGAGGAAAGTTTGTGTACAGGTGATTAAACTAGACAGCCATTATGCCTTAGTTGTCAGGCATGGGAGTAGAACCCAATAGCTGTGACTGCAGGGGACATCTGCAAATAATGTAATAACTGACTGTAGGAACTTAGTACATACATGCAAGGGATACAGCCGTACTGGGATTGCACAGGATTATTTATGACTCATCAATACTGATGAACACATTCTTGGTATTGATGTTAACATTCTGTGAAATCTAAACAATATCTGCTCATAATATGGGCTGCCATGCCCATATATTTGTTGTGTTCCTGGTGAGGGAGAAAATGTGAATGTTACGTGACTGATACTGAAAATTTAGTGTTACATATCCAGGACTGTGTGTGGCAAAATGCACTGCATACAAAGCATTTAACAGACTGAGCTATTCAGACACTGCTGACTCCTGAGTGGCTGATACTTGCCTGAAAAGCACCTGGAACTATTCCATGAATTGAGCAATACAAGTTACAGGAAATTCCTCTGGCGTTCTAGTACTGTAACAATGTTATAGTAGACTGCAGTGACAGTAAAACACACAGGCATGGAATACAACCATACTGCATATATGAATCAACAATGCTAGTGAATACATTTTACTGTTATTGGTTTGAAATATATATCTGCCCACAGACTGGGCTACCTCACCCATATATCTTTATTACCCAATGTATTAGGAAGATAGAGCATTATGTGACTGATATTGGCCTGGAGATATCCTTGGACAGTACTATGAGTTAAGCAATACAGTTTGCAGGCCATTAGATATGTTGGCTGCAGCTATTACAGTGTTACACTTGACTGCAGAAACCTTACCATAGACAGTCAATGCATACTGCAATGGTTTTGACAACACAATCCTGCTGAACAACAGTTTGCTTACTGTCATTGGTATTGCTAATGCTTTATTGAAATACAGTTATTATTGTTCATTTATTGCACTACAGCTCTACAGCTCTAATTGCTCATTTCTTGCACTACAGTTCTACATGTCCATTTATTGCAGTACAGTTTTTCTTGTGTATCCTTTATTGCAGTAAATGCTTTACTCTTTCTTGCTTATTGCACTACAGTTGGCATACTAAATTTGTACTTACCACACTCACGGTGTAACCTGGCCAGGCACCCGGCATTGGACTTGACATTACGAGCTCTCTCAGCTGCAGTGGTTGGGAGAGAAAAACACCATTATGCATACCAGTTTTGCAGACATTCAGCTTGCATTTTGGTTAGGCAGAGGAAGACATACTTACGTACTTGTGGAGCATTCCCATCTCAAGCTTCTTGGACACAGGTGTCCAGAGTTCCCCCTTTCTCCTTTTCAAGTCATCAAAATGGTGATGACACTGTTCACCTGTGCAGGGGATACCTGTGTGATGCCCCTGCACTGGTACAGTAATCCAGGAGCCTCAATGCTCACAACTAACAACAGTGAGGGACATGCACATTGGTAGGATGACAAGTACACATACAGTAAAGTACAATTTCCCTTAAGGGCACACAGAGATCACAGTCAGTCTGGGGCTGGTTTCTCCCTCTCTCTCCAGATCCCCAATAAGACTCCCCACTGGTACAGCTATAGAGTTAAGATCTCAGCCAATTGGTCAAGCCAAAACCTCCAGCACCCTCTCTGTCTAACCAGCTCTTCATGTCCCAGCCCAAGTAGCTAACACACAAGCAGACACACACACACACACACACACACACACACACACACACACACACACACACACACAAACACTTTGAGATTTGATTTATATAAAAGCACAGACAATCCAAGGGAAGGCTAGCACAGGTTTAATAGTAATGCCTCCTTCTGCCCAGACTATATGGTAGTACAACCTACCTCCAACCATGACTTATCGGCTACTATAAAGCCCTTACAAAGGGTGACCAATTTTACTGTGCAATGTTACTATTATACAAATGATAAGTGTAACCAGAACCTTTAAGACTATTACAGAGTGGTCTGTACAGTATCACCAAATGCATATGCAAGTACTGTAAAAGTTTAAATATCATTATACAAAATCAGCCACAATTAAAAAGTTTAAATATATTTAATAATAAATAATAAAAGCACAAGACAATACTCACTAAATCAACACAGTGACAATAGAGTTAAGAATCACAGGAAATATTTTAAAACCACATTGCAGGACAGTCTTGTATAAATACAGAAAACATCTAGACTGATCTTACTACTTTCCTATCTATCTCTATCTCTAAGAGAAATACAATAATCTAGGTCTTACTTAAAAAGCCAGGGAAATATAGATGGGAACTGCTGAAAATATGTTTACAGGTCCAAGACAAGATACAAAATGCACAGACTTTCTCTGAGAAATATTTCTTAAATTAATAATACAAATAACTGCTGGGTTAGCTAGACGACATCATTCTTCTCACCTCTGCAGATAGTTTCCAGGCCAACAGAAACCTAAAAGTTAGCACCTCAATGTCAAGAATACTTATCTCTTAGAAGCTGACACTTATCTCTTAGAAGCATGTCTGGAACTGAGAATCATAAAACTGTTAAGTACTTTTACCATTGAAACCTATAATTATCTCTCTCTCAAACAATAGAAAGAATTTCTAGCTGCAGATATTCTGTCTTCTAGGTCTGGTAAACACACTTGTAAAACTCTTTACTTATTTTCTCAGAATTTGCAAGTTAACTCTGTATGTCCCAACTTCAGCTATGAAAACATGCATTTGCACAGGCATATAGTCCATATACATTTTTGCTCTTCTCCAGCAGAGCGTACTGTGGTTACATTTCTGAAGCTCAGTACATAACATATCGTTTAATCATAACATATAGTTTTCTTACATTTATAAGACAAGCCTGTGGATCATATTAATATTTACAAATGACGTAGAATTATTTACAAAATTCTAGCTAGCTGGGCTGGTAGCCTTCAGAACCAGTAACACTGGTGAGTTCCCTGGCCAAACTGTCCCAGGACTCTGCCTTACGCTCTGAGCCCTGGAATCTGCCCTGCATCAGCCGGGGATCATGGTTGTTAACAATGAGTCCAACCATGACCATGGACTCCTGAGTGCCCCACCTCTGCATCCGAAAGTACACACCTTCTCCAACACTGCCAGCCATACCAACAGTTGATTGAACTCCAATGAGTCTTGCAGAATTACCACCTACTGGGCATAATACAGGCTGTTTTCCTGCCCTTACGTATCATTCAGCAATATTCAAAAAAGTGTTGCGTCACTTACCAGCACGCAAGCCAGCTAAGCAAAGCCAAGCAGCATGAAAACTCGCAGAATCATGGTTTTAGCAAGGCTTAGCACTGTACAAACATTGGTAGCCATTAGCATGTTTATGCATTGCTTAGCATGAATGAGCAGTGCTTAGCAAAGTGCAGCAGTGCCAAAATTCACAATAGTTTGATGAAATTAAAGAAAAATAGTGCATTCATTTACAGATGTATTCTGCTTATTATTGACTCAAGCCCAGATCCTACTACATATGAGACTGTAACTCTACCAATGTAGCTACTTGGATGTTATATAAACTGGTATATCTACACATATACTACTAGGCGATCTGTTAATGTTGCTGAGCACTGCTTCATGCAGCGCAAACATGTTTAAACACAGTTATAATTAAATAATTTGTCCATGTATGTATGAGCTCCGCTCTGCTCTACTACACTCTGCACTGCACCCCTTAAATGTAAATTAAAAAAAAAATAATTATGATAGTTCATTACATCCATTTTCTATTTTTAGATGTCTGCCAGGTGTCAGCTGTCTATATGTGAGCACAGCTTGTCATTGCTGTGCTCCATGCAAACATGCAGTAAAAAAAAAAAAAACAGAAAAATGATTAAAAAAAATAACACATCATAAAAATGACTTATTAGACAGTTGACACACTTCACAACATTACAACAGGGGCAGGGAGCATTACAGGGAGTGTCAAACTAATCTGCAGTCACAGGTAGCCACTACACCTCTACCTACACTGATTCAATATCCATGTTCCTTGGCTTTTCCTCGGCAGCACACCATCATTAATATGAATGGTGTGCTGCTGAGGGGGAACCATGGCCGTGTACATGGATAAATTATGTGTATGTATAGCCTGTTCACACTGTGCCTACACAGATTTTATTAAATCCTGGGATATATCTATATCTGTATATATATATATATATATATATATATATATATATATATATATATATATATATATATATATATATGTATTGGAGTGTGTGCTAGCATATTATAGTCATAAAATCAGCTTTTATCAATCCCTTAAAATTCAGCCAGGCTTATGTATGAAGGCAAAATGCTTAAGGTTCTATAGAATAACATAACCAAAAGAAAGTCCAGAATTACAGCTTTCAATATAATAAGTCTTGGTACCTCTCTTGTTTGGTATATATTTCTCAGAGGTACAGGCTAACACGGAAGGACTGTGGCTGACCAAGTTCACAGATGACTGCAAACTGGGTGCCATAATCGACTCTCCAGCCGACACAAGCATCCTACAAAAGGGCCTCATAGAAACAGACAACTGGTGCCAGAGCCATGGCCTCAAGCTAAACGCCAAAAAGTGTATCGTCATCCCCTTTGGCAAAAACAAATTGCCCACAAATTACCACATAGGTGGTAATCCATTAAGTACGGAAGAATTAATTAGGGACCTGGGGACCCAAGTTGATAGCAATCTCTCATTTGACAACCACGTGGCCAAAGTGGTTATAAAAACATTTTATATAGCCCACCTAATCATGAAGGGATTCACATCTAGATCAGGGGAGGTCATTGTGCCTCTTTACTCATCCCTCATCAGGCCCATAATTGAGTACAATACCCCTTTTGGGATGTACCTTACCAGACACCTGCAGCAACTGGAAAGACCCCAAAAGTACCTCACCAAGAGGATCAAAGGGCTCAAACAAATGCCATATGCTGCCCGGTTAAAGAAACTCCAGCTCTACTCAGTGGCATACCGCCTGCTCAGAGGCGATCTGTGCCTGACATATAAAGCCATGTCCAACCCGAAATTAATGAACATGCTGCACCTCAGAAAATCCAAATCCCATTGAGCTACCTGCTCGAGAGACTTGAACCTCAGCACTGAAATAAATAGGACATGCTGGAGGGACAGATTCATAACCCAGAGGCTCCCTTCACTCTGGAATAAAATCCCAGTCCAGGTTAAGCAGAGTCCCTCACTGACTCTCTTCAAGAGGAATCTTGATGAATGGATGGGAGATCGTAGGTTTACCCCGGGTATCACTTCTGTGTCACTGTTAGACAGAGGCACAGTATACTAACCTCGAAAAAGGGCATAGCAAAATTAATTTAAAATGGGTGGCGAAAGCCAAACACACTCTGGCTAGGCTTATAAATGCCCTAGGGCAGATAGCCTAATATGAACCTATAAACCTATGAACCTATAAGGCATTTTCAGTTAACCTAGTTCAAACCAAAGCATTTTTCAGTTCACTCATTTGAAAACAATTAATTACTTATGGGGTTACTTTTCTTTTAAATATGCAGGTGTTTACTACCAAGTCCCCACTGCTGTCCTCTACTCACAAACATGCATTTTTATATTTCCAAGTGATATCCTAGTGACATGCATGGTCTTTTTCCTGTTTCTGAGCTACATACATCTTGCAAAGACACCATTCTACTGGCCAAGTTATTCCCTATAGGCTCTGACTTCCTTCCGTCCTCCCTGTGTTGACTCTTTGCATCTTCTGTCTTCAGCAGTTCTCAGTTTTCTTCTTTTCTGTGATCTCTGTCAGGCCCTCAATTATCTCTCTCACTCCCTCTCAATTGAGGTTTCCAGTCCCAATTCCCAGTATCTTTTCTTGTGACAAGATAGAGATTTGCCTTCTTCCAGTCAAGTCATGCATTTAAAGGCACAATGCTCAACCACTGCAGCCCAACACACCTGACAATGGTCACTACGGATCACGATGCTACATAACACCCACAGCTCTAATCTAGAGTTATGACAAATATCAGATAGCTGAATACCACCTCAGCTGGCCACAGTCTTAACTGCATTATTTCTCCAAACATTATTCCATTTAGGACAATCTCTGATAAAATTTCTAACCTGAGAACATTCAAAGCACGTTACTTGCATATGCCATACATAAGCCTGCTTTAATGGACTCATCTTTCTGGGTTGCCAGTTTGTAAAATACATTAATTGTTTGTTGCAGCCTGGTTCTGTGCCATTTAGGATGGAGTCATGACTGTGCCACAGATGACTAGGATTCAACTTGGGATCTCAAGCCAGACCAGCTGAGGACTGAAGGGGAATGGTCTGTTCACCTCTCCCATGGGGAAGGAGGGGGGGGGTACATCCCTGGGCTGTTAACATCTTGGTGGAAACTGGGAAGCTGGCCACTCATGCCTGGAGCTGCAGGCATGTCTGGAGGGAATTACTATTTCAGAAGTGAGGGGAGCATCCTTTGATGTAATTCCATTGCATGCACCTTCCCTATTCCTCACTGGGTGTGTATGACAGGGATTAGAAGACAAAAAAGAAGAAAACCTTGCAACACCCCAATAGCTGTCTTAATGATGACCTGTCCTAGCCAACCAGAATGGCCCTTCCTAGCCAACCCTTATTCTGGTAATGGAGAACTAATAGGTTGATTGGCCATGTATGGGGGTCTGTTGATCAGCATATATTAGAGGCAAAGAGTGGAAAGATCTTCTGTTGTGCCTCTTTTTAATAGGTTCAGAATTCTGGTTTCATATCTGAATCTGCCTTTAATTCTCTGTTCCACAATATGACATGACTTGAGAAACAAGAATTCAGCCATTTGCAGTGTTAATATTCTCTTTAGTGGGTATTATCTTATCCAAAGCTACTTTGCTAAATAGGCTAGTGTACTACTGAATTATTTGCTGCTCAATATCAGAACCATCCACATCATCTCATATGTTGTCATGAAGTCTTGAAATAAATTATTGTGTTTTTATTGAGACACGGTATGATGTAAAATTGCTACTTGTTTTCAAGTATTTTGTAAAAATTTAATGTGTCTCTTTCCATTGTTTGATCTTTCTCCAGGGCTTGTGTTGGTATTAATGTTGGCTCAAATGTTTTACTGTCTTGTTCTCTCTTTCTTTCACTTAAATCTTATACCTCACTTTTGCATTTTCATTCTCCATTTCAAGTCTCATTATGGCACTGTCTGTGTTACAACTCAGGACTTTTATAGTTGCTGAATGCTTGGGTATGTTTTTTACTTCCCTACATAGAAGTATAGTTTCTACAGCATAAGGCTGTTTAATATTCTTATCATTATATTCCACAAGCTGTATCTCAGTCACCGGGTCATTTACTGGGTTTTATTTTATAAGAAAACTTTAAATTTAATTGCTCTTTTTGTTCCTTTTGCCCTTTTTTATTTTGCAAATTTGATACCTTTAAGTCTTCATGACAAGAGTTTACATCAGACGTATGTGTTGAGTCTATCAATATAAATTTCAAGACTGGGCTATATTCAAAATTAAGTACATCTGAGGTATTCTGTATATGCAGCTTTGGAATCTATAACTGTCTGTCCTATAATCATAATAAACACACTATTCTGGCCTTCAGCACAGTTCTTGGGGGTTGTTTCTACGACATTCAGACTCTTAATGTCTCTGCTGTTCCATGTACTAGATATCTCCCTCTGGCTCAGAAGTGTAATGTGACTTACTTTTATCTGATGAGGGGGAGGGTCTGTTATAGTGGTTTGACTATCTGTATCAGCTCACAATGTGAAGCAAGGGCTAATAGACATTGTTTAATTTGTTTGCTTCATGAAAAATATTTGTTTTGTATTTTATTTTCAACCATCAAATGTTTACCATTAGAAGTTAGCTTGAGAATAGCACTATGTTCTTTATTCATCCTGCAATGCATTTTTTCTTCCAATGGCATATTATTAAGCCTTTCATTGTTTTTTTTTAAGTTTTGTTCAAGCTGATGGATGTGCTAAATGTACTTAAGATGTTGCAGTTGCATCTCTGTTATTTCTTTAAATATAGCTTAGTAAGCGCCTCACTAGTAAGTGCTAAATCTTTAGTTTTGTTATGTAATCTGGACCGCTTTATGGTTTTGAGCAAAAGTTTCTTTGCAGTTCTTGACTTTTTTTCTCATTCTCATAGAGTTATGCTTTTAGTAACTCATTCTCAGCTTACACCTTATGACAACTGACCTTCTAACCAATCACAGTAATGTTAACTGTTTACACATCCTAACACAAATGTACTTTTTCTCAGTAAACACAAGATATCAGCTTGGGTCTGAAATTGACTTCTATCTCTCTTTTTTCTTTCATATTTGAAGTCCAGCAAACTGTGCTTATTCTTCGATTTATATACTGCATTTTCTGTATTTTCTAGCACTTTTAATACAGGTACTTTTTCCTTCTTGCTTAGGGTGTGGTTTGGCTTAGCATTTTTAAGTTAAATGTGATGTTTTATGGTTCATGCTTGTACGGAAAGTTCAGATTGTCTAAGATAGTCTGCTGGACAAATCAGCATTGTTGACTGTGTTACTTTGCCATTTTTTTCTGGACAAATGCCAGCTTGTCTAAAACTCTGTGTCATTTTTTTTTTTCAATAATTTTTATTTTTATTTTTACATTAATAAATGTCACAAATAAAAACCATCTTACAACATGACCGTGTGCATATATATATATATATATATATATATATATATATATATATATATATATATATATATACATACACATACATACATACACACATATATACATACATACACATACACACATATACATATGTTATACATTGATGTCAAATACCACAGGATATAGGTCATACAACATATCTATTTACACTATGTACATAGATGCTTTCATTGTTAATTCCACAGTTATATAGACAGTATATTCATTCGTAACATCCAAGTTATTATTTAATATCTGAACTTGTATGTGTTCTTTGGTTCCATTATAGTGTATTTCTAAGTTGCTGTGTGATGAATTATGCTAATATGATGTTAAAGGTTTGTTCCCAAATTTCTCTGGATTTCATGTTTTTGTTTCTTTTATCTATTACTATTTTATGAGCTAAAAGGTGTTGTATAGCTACTTGTTTAAAACCCTCCCAAGAGATATTTATCGTATCTAGCCATTTAAAAGCTATATACAGTTTCATTAGTAGGAAAATTGTTAAAGGTGTATTTGCTTGTTTTCTTGGGATGTTGGGTGGGAGAATGTGTAACAGAGTGAATTCCCAAGTTAATGTTGATGTTTGATAACCCGTTTCTTGTAATTGTACCTTGAGAGAGTTCCAGAGTTTATAGACACATTTATAGCTCCAAAATACATGGATTAAGTCAGCTATCTGGTCCTTACAGTGTGGGCAGAAAGGTGATTTTGATGTGTTAAATTTGTGTAGGATTGCAGGTGTAAAATAAGCATTATTACTGATCATGAGCTGAGTGTATGCTAACTTTTTGAGGGGTAGAATCTTCAGTGTTAGATTGATTGCCTGGCTTATTTGCTGATCATCTATGGATGGTTTAATTTTTCTCCAGTAGTTAGAGAAGAGGAGGTCCTTCTGGTATTTGATTTCATTTATCATTTTATATGAATCGGTAATAGTTTTCTTTGTTGTGATAATAGTTTTCCAAAGCCTGCTACAAGTTTCTATGTCACTATTGGTCATAGTAATATTTTGGAGATAACTGGAACACAGTTCTTTGATTTGTCTTAGGATTATTATGTGTGATTTAGGGAGGTTTAAGTTGGTCCTCATTTCTTGTATTGAACAGTTAAGGTAGGGATAGATATCTTGGATTGTTTTATCTTTTAGTCTGGGAAAAAGGACTAAGTCCAGCATCTTATTGTTTATTTTTAAATTTGGGTTTTTATGAAGGGGTTGCAGTATTGTCATGGCATGTCTGAGGTTCAAGAATTGAAAGAGTTTTTGCACTAGGCTGATAGAATGTTTTAAGGGCTCTATAATGTTATAAGTTTGTATTTCTTTCTGCTTCAGGAATGGAAGTGCTTTGGCATTGAAACCTAGAGCTTTAATATATCTATAATATATTGTCACCCAGAGAGGAGACCCATTTTCCATTGACGGGTTATGTTCAGCTATACTCAATATTCTGTTAGTGTTAATGATCGAGTAGTACATTTTAAAATCTGGCAGATTTAGTCCTCCTTTGCTTTTGGGGAGTGTTAATTTTGGATAGGAGATTCTGGTTTTTTTGGGTTCCCATATAAATTTTGCTAGGAAGGTATGAATTTGTTTGAAGAATTTATTATGTATTGTTGTCTGTGATGTCATGAATATATACATTAATCTAGGTAAAATGTTCATTTTGATTATTGATACTTTGGCCAAGAATGGTAGTTTTAGGTTGTTCCATCTTTTGCAGTCTTGCATTATATTTTGCCATTTAAGGTTTACGTTGTGTTTGTAGAAGTCTTTGTTACTCTGGAAAAAGGTGATTCCCAGGTATTTAGTTTCTTCTTTAATTTTTATTGTGTTTAACAATAGTATTAGTGAGATGTGTTTGGGTGTTTTAAGGGGAAAATATTAGTTTTATTAAGGTTTAGTTTGTAGTTAGACATAGTCGAGAAATGTTCAATTGCAGCTATTATTTTGTTTATATCTGAATTTGGTGTAGTGCAGTATATGTTCAGATCATCTGCAAATGCAGTGAGGTATATTTTAAAGTTGTGTATTGATGGAGGATTGTGATATGTGTTTTGTTTAATGTATAGAAAGAGTGGTTCTAGGTATAGGTTAAACAGGAAGGGTGATAGTGGGCATCCTTGTCTTGTTCCATTTTTTATTAGGATCCTATTTGACCAAGTTTTATTTATATGCAGAGATGTGTATGGGTTGCTATAGAGAGTTTGGATGATCTGAATGAAGTTATTGGGTATATTAAAGTAGGGTAGTGTTTGGAGTAAGAATTCTAGATTAACCCTATCAAATGCCTTGTGGGCATCCACTACCATTGTGTAGATGTTGATATTGTATCAGTTAGCGTAGGATATTGGTGCATCTAATGTTAATGTATTGTCACTAGTCTGTCTATGTGGTGTGAAACTGGATTGTTCTGGGGAGAGGATTTTTTCTATCAGATTTTTCATTCTGTTTGCAAGTATAGAGGTAAATATTTTAGTATCTATATTTAAGAGGGAGATGGGTCTGTAGCTGTCGGGGTTTTGGGGGTCTATGTGTTCTTTTAATACAAATATAGTTTTAGAGGCATTAAAGTGGATATCATTTATTTTATAGTTTATTATGTAATTCAGTGTATAGTATAGTAGTTTGGCTATCAAGGGGGAAAATGCTTTATAAAATTCTGATGTGAGTCCATCCGGACCCGGAGCCTTATGCACTTTTAAGTGTTTGATTGTTGTAATAATTTCACTGATGGATATCGGCTCAGTTAGTTTTTTTGTTGGTCTAAATTGAGTTTAGGAATTTCAGTTTTGAAGAAAAAGAGTTCTATCTTCCTTTGAGGTTTGTAGTATTTGTGCTCCATATATTTGAGAGTATATTTGTTCAAATGTTTTAATAATGTCTTCATATTTTGTGTAGTTTTTGTCTCTGTAGTTTATTTCTGATATATTGGAGGCATTTTTGTGTTGGCAGATAATTCTGGCCAGAGCTCTAAATGGTATTTGAGCTTCTTCTGCGTAAGTGGCTAACATTCTGGCTTCATAGAAAGATAGGTTCCTGGTTTCTAACATATATAGATCCTTTTGCAGTTTTAAAAGTTCTGCTTCTGTTTGGTTCTTAGGGTTATTTATTAGTTCTTTTTCAAGATGCTCTATTTTCCCTTTCAGTATATGCTCCTCTTTCAGTTGTATTTTTTTATAGTATGCTGCTTTTTTGATAAACAATCCTCTGATTTGTGCTTTGGTTGCAGCCCATTCTATGTCAGTTGGTACTTGGGAGTTAGTGATATTTGTGAGAGCTATTTTTAGTATTGCTTCTGTTTCTTTTATTACATCCATTTTGGAAAGTAAATTAGGGTTTAATGACCAATTATGACCCCTATTCTCTAAATATATCTTTTTGTCCCAGTTAATGTTCAGTGTGATTTTGGAGTGATCTGAAAAGAACCTGGTATGTATAGTTATTGTTGGGTCCATGTTAATGAATATGTCAGAAATTAAGAAGAAGTCTATACTTGACCACATTTTGTGGCATTGCGAATATAATGTGAGTTTCCCTGTTTTATCTGCACTGTTCCCATGTTTAAAAGGGTCATATAGTTTGAAATCTTGTTTGAGTTCATTAAGGGCTAATGTGGCTTGTTTATTATGTGATTTGGTCAGATTAGATTTATCCTTTTCTGGGTTTTGATATGTATTCCAGTCACCTCCAGTCACTAGGTAGTGATCTTTAAATTGGTTTAAGGTTGGGTATAATGACATAAAAAAGTGTTGTTGGTTATTACAGGGTGCGTAAACATTAAGTACCATTATAGGTTTTGGTATTGTAGGACTATTAAATGTTACATAGCACCATCTTCCCTCCTTGTCAGCTTTGGTTTTAAGTATTTTTTCCTTAAATTGTTTTTTTAATTATTATGGCAGCCCCAGCACTGTTTGTTTTCCCCTCTGAAGCTATGATTTGACTTATCTATTTCTTTCTGCTAATTTCTGCCCATTGATCTGCAGTCAAGTGCGTTTCTTGTATTAGTATGAGGTTGGCTATGGTTTTAATGTAAGGTGTAAGAATAGTTTTCTTTTCTTCTTGTTTTGGAGCCCTTTAACATTCCATGATTCTATTTCCCACATTTATTTATTAGGTGTATTCCTTAGATATGCCATGTATATTAGTTTTGTTTTGTTAGTTTTGTATGTGTTACTGTGTGATGGTTTAGGAAAGCATCTGTTTATCCCCGTCCCTACACTGTGCCTAACCACTATATCCCTGGACCAGGAATAATCAGGGGGGGAGGATGAAGGTTCATTATATGGTCTACCTTTACGTCTAATCTTGGAATGTGTTTTCTTTTAGATATAGATTTACTCCATAGTATCCCCCCTGTGTTACTATAAACAATGTGGACAAAGCTGAACAAACTAGTTCCCTCAACAAACACTGCTACTTAATATCCCTAGCCTCTTCCAACATATTATTTATACAGTGATGGTATTGCATTTAAGGTACAGCATGCATTGTTTTTGTCTTGTGACTAATTCTTTCTAATAGTATTTTTAAAACAGCATATTAATATACATTCCTCAGTAAATTATAGCAATATGTGTACCATAATAATATTGTTAAACAATCAATCTTGTCATTTTTACATTTTTCTCTCATTTGACTTCTTTTTCCTCCCCTTTACTTATTCAGGTTTCGGCCTTCTTTGGTGCCTATAGTCATGTTTTTCCACATCAATCTGTGTGGGTTATAAAATATATACTTGGCACCTATTTAAAAGAAGTAGGAAGTATAGAGAGACAAAAAAAAAAAGAAAAACAGCTTAGCCAAACAGTCCTTCTGCTATAGTTGACATATTAAGGCTATATTTACATTATCGCAGGATTGTTAGGTTATTTTACTAATTTCCTGAGATTACTTCTCTCCAGGATCTTTTAACACATTTCTAGTTTACATAAAACATTTAACAATTTTTCCCTTTTTTCCCAATATTAATCTATGAGCTAGCATAATTCTGACAGTTTATTTCTTGCCTATTATTTAAGGCTGGAGTTTCATTCACATACACAGTACTGGGTGTACTGTTTTAGTGAATGGTTCAGTTCAACAGTACCTTATTTCTTCAAGGTTTTGCTTGCAGGTTGGTTGACATCTATGGTGCAGCTTTCTTCTTTTAGCTGGTGCAGATCAATTTTCATTTTTCAGGCAGTAAAATCCTTTGGAGCTTGCTGAAATCCATTTTGTCTGACTGTTCTTAATGAAGCCATCAAAAGCCTAGGGGAACTGAATTTGCAAGCCAATATCTGAGATGGGAACTTCCTTCCTATATTCGTGCATCGGAAACAGCAGTTCATTTTTGGTTCCCACCCAGGCTGTACTTCCCTTTGCTGTGTTCCTCATGGCTCACATCAATGACCCAAGGGCCTAGACAGCAAGGGGAAGATTTCAGAGTTGGATCCCAGCTAGAGTGCTCGTGAATGGGGTTGTTTTTTCATCCAAGGGACCTTTATCTTTTTTTTTGTGGATTTATTTCACTTCTGAAGGTGGAATTTGCTTGAAAACAGCCAGGAATGTCTCTTTTGCCTCTTTGGGGTTAGCAACCATGTATTTAACCTCTTTGATGTAAAAGATTAACTGATTTGGATATTTCATCTGGAATTTGATTTTTTTTCTATTAGGAACCTGCAGTATGGAGATAGTAGTTGTCTTGCTTGTCTTATTTGTATTGGGAGGTCTTGAGCAAAGGAGATTTTATTATTATTCCAGGTGAGTGTGCCTTTTTCTTTGCTGCCAGTATGATTTTATTTACATCTTGGTAGTTTAATATTTTAATATAGACAGGTCTTGGTTTCAGTGATGTTTGCATTTCCCTCAGGGCTCTGTGGGCTCTCTCTATTGTTATTTGCTGCATTTCTTCAGATTCCTCTAGGAGGGAATTTATTATTTGCTTGATCATTGGTATTAGATTGTTATGAAGTACAGTTTCAGGTATTCCTCTGATGATGATATTGTTCCTTCGAGATCTTGCTTCCAGGTCTGTTAATTTTGCTTGTAAGTTTTGTATTTCTTTGTCATGGGCATCAGTTTTTTGAGAAACAGAGTATATTTTTATTTCATTTTCTATTATTTTGGACTCAGATTTTTCCATTCTGGATATTATTTGGCTGAATGAGTCACCAAAGGTTTGAAATTGTAATGATAAGTCCTTTAATGCTTGCTGGATAGGTAATAAGGCAGATCTTATGTATTCCAGATTAGCTGGCTGGTTTGTCTTGGATTTATTTGTATTTTTAGAGTTGTCAGTTTGTTTAGTTGTCTTTTGTCTTTTTGAAGTTGTGTCTTTCTCAGGTGAGGCTAGTACTGAGAATTTGGTCTTAGTTGTTGTTGTTTCCATATTATTTTCCTCTTTTGACATCTTGCTGTATAGTGTTTTACCAATCTTGCAGTCAGATGCAGGGCCTTAGTAGCACATTGCTTAAGCTGTTATTCACAAATCTTAGTTAATCCTGCTGTTTCTGAGCTGAATCTGTCACTTTTTCTTCCTCTTTTGTTTGCTGGATGATATTAGCAGTAAATATCTACAGTTATTTCTGTATTATTAATTCTGCGTTGCCTTCTGGGTTTGTTTTAATCCAGGGTATATCGAGACCTAGGTGATAGCAGTGCTCACAGAACAGCGGCCATTTTGAACTCCAAAACTCTCTGTCATTTTAATTTTATTTTCAGAAACAAATTTGTTTCAACTTTTCTACTGCATTTATCTGCTTAGAAACAGAAACATTTGTCTGCTCTAACATTTCCAGATTCTCATTTAATGTCCCATTGTCTTGCAAAGTTGTAAAATTCTGGATGGGTGTTTTGTTTACTTTCTCCCACAGCTAGTAGACTATTTTTTCATTTCCTGAAAAAAGCCTCCTTTGCCTTGTTTCTCCCTGAAAAGATCTCCTTTGCCTTTCTTATAAGTGTTTGTTTCTTACTAAGAATCTTAAATTTAATTCACATGTCCTGCTTTTCAGAATTATTTGTTTCAGCTCTCTCGGAAACCTTAGAGCAAGACCCATCGACTCAAATAAATTTCTTTTACACAGTTGTAACACTTGATCGTAATTCACCCATTTATTCTTGCGTATTAAAAACATTTTCATGCCAGTCAATATTCTACTGCACTATCACATCGCTTATAAACAGTTAAGGATATTTTCTTTTCCAGATTCAGATTGCGGTATCTCATCAGAACCTGACATCTCTCCCCTTCCTCATACGAGCAGTATTTTCAGCATTTATATTGATTTATTACTTCTTTTTCTTCCCATTTTTTGTACAGACAGTTTACAATCTCACAGTCAATTGTACCAAGTTTGCTTTCAAGTATCTTTCTTACTATACACAATGAAATCCCTTTTCACTTTCACTGGATTTAACTTTAGGAGGTAGCATCATATACAAAATACAATCATAATTTTGGTAATACAGTTTTATCACACATACCCTTTTTGCTTCAAATCATTATTATAACAGCAACAGAGAATTTACTATTCGTGCCACAAATATTTACTTATAGTGCTGAAGTAGGTCTCTGTATGGCCACAGTGCAACATTTTCTTGTAGTCATAACAGTGCTCTATTAATAAAGATTTACTTTTTGGAAAGACTTATGTTTTATTTATGTTTATAATAGACCTAGCTCACAGCTTCCTATTACTGTTCACTAAGGAGAAGCAGGCATATCCAGCACTTAGTAAGATGCTTTGC